>NC_135307.1:128057843-128109202 GCF_048772815.1 Callospermophilus lateralis | reverse complement strand
ACAGGGAGTGGGGCCTGAGGGAGCAGGGACAGGGGAGCAGGGCTCAAGGGTAGTGCAGCCCAGGGGATAGAAGGGCGTAGCGGAGCAGGGCCAGGAAGAGCAGGGCCCAGGGGTAGCAGTACCAGAGGAGCACAGCCCAGGGGAGCAGGGACAGGGAGGATCAGGGCCCAGGGGAGCAGGCCAGGGGGAATAGGACCAAGGAGAGCAGGTCCAGGGTCGTAGGGCCCAAGGAACCAGGACTGGGGGGAGCAGGGCCCAGGGGAGAAGGGCCAGTGGGAGCAGGGCCCGGGAGGAGCAGGACCACATGAAGCAGGCCCCATAGAAAGGAGGCCTACGGGGAGAAAGGCCCAGGAGACAATGGCTAGGGGGAGCAGACCCCACAGCGAGATGGGGCACGGGAAGCAAAACCAGGGTAGCAGGGACAATGGAGAACAGGACAAGGGGGAGGAGGTACTAGGGGGAGCGGGACACAGGGGAATCAGGGTCCAGGGAAGCAAAATCAGGGGGAGCAGGGCCCAGAGAGCAGGTCCAGGGGTGAGCAGGGCCCAGTGGAGAAGGGCCAGGAGGAACAGGGTCCGGGGGAGCAGGACCAGAGGGAGCAGTTCTCAGGGGAGCAGGATCAGGAGGAACAGGTCCAGGGTGAACAGGGCCAGTGGGAGCAGGAGCCAAGGAAGCAGGACCAGGGAGAGCAGGGGCAAGAATTTGCAGTGCTCAGGGGGAACAGAGCCCAGGGGGAGCAGGGCACATGGGAGCAGGACCAGGAGGAGCAAGTCCCAGGGGGAGCAGTACCAGGAGGAGCAGGTCCTGGAGGAGCGGGTCCCAGGGAAGTAGGGCAAGGGGGAGCTGGGATAGGGGGAGCAAGGCCCATGAGAAGCAGGGAACAGGGGGAGAAGGGCCCAGGGGAGCAGGGCCCATGCGGAGCAAGACCAGGTGGAGCAGGGCCTAGGGGGGAAGGGTACAGGGGAATTAGGGTGCAGAGGAGCATGGCCCAGGGGAGCAGGGCCAGGGGAAGTTGGGCCCAGGAAAGCAGGGCCCGGTGAGCAGGGCCAGAGGGAATGGGGCCCAGAGAAGCAGGAACAGGGCGAGCAGGGAGAAGCGGGAGTAGGACTCAGGAAGAGGTGAGCCCAGTGGGGGGCAGGGCCCAAGAAAGCAGGGACAGGAGTAGCAGGGCCCAGGAGAATCAGAAATCAGGGAGAATAGGGTCCGGGGTATTGCAGGACAGCAGGGATAGTAGGAGCAGAGCCCACAGGGACTGGCGCCTGAGGGAGTAGGGACAGGGGAGCAGGGCTCAAAGGTCACGGAGCCCAGCGGAAAGAAGGGTTTAGTGAGCAGGGCCAGGAAGAGCAGGGCCCAGGGGTAGAAGTACCAGAGGAGCACAGCCCAGGGGAGCAGGGACAGGGAGGATCAGGGCCCAGGGGAGCAGGCCAGGGGGAATAGGACCAAGGAGAGCAGGTCCAGGGTCATAGGGCCCAAGGAACCAGGACTGGGGGGAGAAGGGCCCAGGGGAGAAGGGCCAGTGGGAGCAGGGCCCGGGAGGAGCAGGAGCACATGAAGCAGGCCCCATAGAAAGGAGGCCTACGGGGAGAAAGGCCCAGGAGACAATGGCTAGGGGGAGCAGATCCCTCAGCGATTTGGGGCAAGGGAAGCCAAACCAGGGTAGCAGGGACAATGGAGAACAGGATAAGGGGGAGTAGGTACTAGGGGGAGCGGGACACAGGGGAACCAGGGTCCAGGGAATCAAAATCAGGGGAGCAGGCCCCAAAGAGCAGGTCCCAGGGTGAGCAGGGCCCAGTGGAGAAGGGCCAGGAGGAGCAGGGTGCGGGGGAGCAGGACCAGAGGGAGCAGGTCCCAGGGGAGCAGGATCAGGAGGAACAGGTCCAGGGTGAGCAGGGCCAGTGGGAGCAGGGCCCAAGGAAGCAGGACCATGGAGAGCAGGGCCAAGAATTTGCAGTGCTCAGGGGGAACAGAGCCCAGGGGGTGAGGGCACATGGGAGCAGGGCCAGGAGGAGCAGGTCCCAGGGGGAGCAGTCCCAGGAGGAGCAGGTACCGGGGGAGCTGTATGAGGGACAGCAGGGCCAGGGACAGCAGGGTCCTAGGGTAAGCAGGATAGGGGGGAGCAGGGCCCAGGGAGAGGAGGGCCAGAGGTAGCAGAGCCCAGTAGATCAGTGCTAGGGATAGCAGAGCCCACAGGGAGTAGGAGCAGGGAGAGCAGTACAGGTGAGCAGGGCCCATGGGGAACAGGACCAGGGGGAGCAGGATCCAGGGGTAGCAGGGCCTAGGGGGAGCAGGGCACAGGGAATACAGGGCCCAGGGGGAGCAGAGCCCAAGAGCAGGACCAGGGGAGAGCGGGACCCAGTGAGCAGTGCCACGAGGAGCAGGGCCCAAGGAGGAGAAGGGCCCAGCAGAGCAGGGCCAGAAGGAAAAGGGCCCAGGTGAGGGTAGGGCCCAGAAGAGCAGGGTCCAGGGGAGCCGGGGCAGGGGGAGTAGGCCCAGAGCAGGGCCCTTGGGAACAGTTTCAGGGGAGCAGGAACAGGGGAGCAGGACTGGAGGGAGTAGGGCTCAGGGGACAGGGCCAGTGTGGGCAGGGCCCAGGAGGAGCAGTTGGGGCAGGGTCAAGGGGAGGAGTATTAGAGGACCAGCGATGAGGAGAGCAAACCTAGGGGTGCAGAGCCCACAGGGAGTAGAGCCAGGAGGAGAAGGGCCAGGTGAGAAGGGCCCAGGGAGAACATTACCAGGGGGAGCAGGTCCTGGAGGAGTGGGCCCCGGGGAAGTAGGGGAAGGGGGAGCTGGGATAGGGGGAGCAAGGCCCAAGAGAAGCATGGAACAGGGGGAGAAGGGCCCAGGGGAGCAGGGCCCATGCAGAGCAAGACCAGGTGGAGCAGGGCCCAGGGGGGAAGGGTACAGGGGAAGTAGGGTGCAGAGGAGCATGGCCCAGGGGAGCAAGGCCAGGGGAAGTTGGGCCCAGGAAAGCAGGGCCCGGTGAGCAGGGCCAGAGGGAATGGGGCCCGGGGAAGCAGGAACAGGGCGAGCAGGGCTAAGCGGGAGCAGGACTCAGGAAGTGGTGAGCCCAGTGGGGAGCAGGGTCCAGGAAAGCAGGGCCAGGAGGAGCAGGGCCCAGGAGAATCAGAAATCAGGTAGGATAGGGTCCGGGGTGTTAGGGACCATGTGGGGCAAGACCATGGGGAGCAGAGCCCACGGAGAGCAGGACCCAGGGGAAGCAGTGCCAGGGGAAGCAGGGTTGAGGTGAAGCAGCTCCCAGGGGAGCAGGGCCAGGGGGTGCAGGGCCAGGGGTTAGGTCCAGGAGGAGCAAGCCCCATTGGGAGCAGGGCCATGGTTATCAGGACCAAGTGGAGCAGGCCACAAGGAGAGCAGAACCAGGGGATTAGGGCCAGGGGGACAAGGGCCCAATACAAGGGGGAGCAGTCACTTAGAAAATCAGGACCAGAGGAAGCAGGGGCACACAGGAGTACAGCTCAGGGGAGTAGGGCCCGGAGGTGCAGAGCCAGGGGAAATAGGGCAAGGAGGAACATGGCTAGGGGGATCAGGGCCCAGGAGAAGCAGAGAACAGGTGAAGAAGGGTCCAGGGGAGCAGAGCGAATGGGGAGCAATACCAGGGGGAGCAGGGTCCAAGTGGGAAGGTCCCAGGGGAATAGGGCACAGGGGAGCAGAGCCAAGGAGGCGTATGGCCCAGGAGAGCATGCCCAGGGAAAGCAGGGACCAGAACAGGGCCCATGTGGAGCAGGGCCAGGGCAAAAAAGCCCATGGGGAGCAGGGTCAGGGGAAGCAGGACAAAAGGGGTGCAGGGCCCAGGGGAGCTGGCCAAGTGTGAGTGGGTTCCAGGTTGAAGAAGGCCCAGGAGGAGCATAAACAGGGGGAGCAGGGCCCTGGGGAGCAGGACTGGACGGAGTAGGGCCCAGTGGAGCAGAACCAGGGCCAGGTGGATCAGGGTCCAGGAAGAGGAGGACCAAGGGAAGCAGGGCCCAGGAGAGTGGGGCTAGGGCGTGCAGAGTCCACAGGGAGTAGGGACAGAGGGAGTAGGTCCAATGGGGAACAGTATCAGGGAGAGCATGGTCTGTGGGAAGAGGGCCATGGGGAGTGGGGCCAGGAGGAAAAGGGCCAAAGGTAGAAGGGCCCAGGGAGAGAAGTACCTTGGGGTGCAGGGCCAGGGAATTCAGGCCCAGGCTAGCAGGTCTAATGGGGAGCAGCGGTTGGAGGTGCATGGCTCAGGTGGAGGTGCATGGCTCAAGGAGGCCTACAGGGAGAAAGGCCCAGGAGAGCATGGCTAGGGGGAGTAGATCCCACAGGGAGGTGGGGCACAGGAAGCAAAACTAGGGTAGCAGTGACAATGGAGAGCAGGACCTGGGGGTGGAGGGACCAGGGGGATTGGGGAACAGGGGAACCAGGATCCAGGGAAGCAAAATCAGGGGGAGCAGGGCCCAGAGAGCTGGTCCAGGGGTGAGCAGTGCCCAGTGGAGAAAGGCCAGGAGGAGAGTACCAGGAGGAGCAGGTACCGGGGAAGCACGCCCCGGGGAAGCAGTGCGAGGGACAGCAGGGCCAGGGACAGCAGGGTCCTAGGGTAAGCAGGACAGGGGGCATTAGGGCCCAGGGAGAGGAGGGCCAGGGATAGCAGAGCCCAGTAGATCAGTGCAAGGGATAGCAGAGGCCACAGGGAGTAGGGGCAGGGAGAGCAGTACAGGTGAGCAGGGCCCATGAGAAACAGGACCAGGGGGAGCAGGATCCAGGGGGAAAGGTCCTAAGGGGAGCAGGGCACAGGGAAAACAGGGCCCAGGGGTAGAAGTGCCCAAGAGCAGGACCAGGGGAGAGCGGGACCCAGTGAGCAGTGCCACTAGGAGCAGGCCCAATGGGGGAAAAGTTCCCTGCAGAGCAGGGCCAGGGGGAGCAGGCCAAGAGAGCAGGGCCCTGGGGAACAGAGTCAGGGGAGCAGGAACAGGAGAGCAGGACTGGAGGGAGTAGGGCCCAGGGGACAGGGCCAGGGTGGGGAGGGCCCAGGAGGAGCAGGTGGGGCAGGGTCCAGGGGGGAAGGGTCCAGAGGAAGTAGGGTAGAGAGCAGCATGGCCCAGAAGAGCAGGGCCAGGGGAATTTGGGCCGAGGAAAGCAGGGCCAGGTGAGCAGGGCCAGAGGTAATGGGGCCCAGAGAAGCAGGAACAGGGCGAGCAGGTCTAAGTGGGAGCAGGACTCAGGAAGAGGTGAGCCCAGGGAGGAACAGGGCCCAGGAAAGCAGGGCCAAAAGGAGCAGGGCCCAGGAGAATCAGAAATCAGGGAGAATAGGGTCCGGGGTATTGCAGGACAGCAGGGATAGTAGGAGCAAAGCCCACATGGAGTGGGGCCTGAGGGAGTAGGGACAGGGGAGCAGGGCTCAAGCGTAGTGGAGCCCAGGGGGTAGAAGGGCGTAGCGGAGCAGGGCCAGGAAGAGCAGGGCCCAGGGGTAGCAGTACCAGAGGTGCACAGCCTAGGGGAGAAGGGACAGGGAGGATCAGGGCCCAGGGGGGCAGGCCGGGGAATAGGACCAAGGAGAGCAGGTCCAGGGTCGTAGGGCCCAAGGAACCAGGACTGGGGGGAGCAGGGCCCAGGGGAGAAGGGCCAGTGGGAGCAGGGCCCGGTAGGAGCAGGACCACATGAAGCAGGCCCCATAGAAAAGAGGCCTACGGGGAGAAAGGCCCAGGAGACAATGGCTAGGGGGAGCAGATCCCACAGCGAGTTGGGGCACGGGATGCAAAACCAGGGTAGCAGGGACAATGGAGAACAGGACAAGTGGGAGGAGGTACTAGGGGGAGCGGGACACAGGGGAACCAGGGTCCAGGGAAGCAAAATCAGCGGGAGCAGGGCCCAGAGAGCAGGTCCAGGGGTGAGCAGGGCCCAGTGGAGAAGGGCCAGGAGGAGCAGGGTGCGGGGGAGCAGGACCAGAGGGAGCAGGTCCCAGGGGAGCAGGATCAGGAGGATCAGGTCCAGGGTGAGCAGGGCCAGTGGGAACAGGGCCCATTGAAGCAGGACCAGGGAGAGCAGGGCCAAGAATTTGCAGTGCTCAGGGGGAACAGAGCCCAGGGGGAGCAGGGCACATGGGAGCAGGGCCAGGAGGAGCAGGTCCCACGGGGAGCAGTACCAGGAGGAGCAGGTACCGGGGAAGCAGTACGAGGGACAGCAGGGCCAGGGAGAGCAGTGTCCTAGGGTAAGCAGGACATGGGGGAGCAAGGCCCAGGGAGAGGAGGGCCAGAGGTAGCAGAGCCCAGTAGATCAGTGCTAGGGATAGCAGAGCCCACAGGGAGTAGGAGCAGGGAGAGCAGTACAGGTGAGCAGGGCCCATGGGGAACAGGACCAGGGGGAGCAGGATCCAGGGGTAGCAGGGCCTAGGGGAAGCTGGGCACAGGGAAAACAGGGCCCAGGGCGAGCAGAGCCCAAGAGCAGGACCAGGGGAGAGCGGGACCCAGTGAGCAGTGCCACGAGGAGCAGGGCCCAAGGAGGAGAAGGGCCCTGCAGAGCAGGGCCAGAAGGAAAAGGGCCCAGGGGAGGGCAAGGCTTAGGAGAGCAGGGTCCAGGGGAGCCGGGCCAGGGGGAGTAGGCCCAGAGTAGGGCCCTTGGGAACAGAGTAGGGGAGCCGGAACAGGGGAGCAGGACTGGAGGGAGTAGGGCCCAGGTGACAGGGCCAGTGTGGGCAGGGCCCAGGAGGAGCAGTTGGGGTAGGGTCCAGGGAGAGGAGTATTAGAGGACCAGCGATGAGGAGAGCAAGGCTAGGGGTGCAGAGCCCACAGGGAGTAGAGCCAGGAGGAGAAGGGCCAGGGGAGTAGGGCCCACGCGGAAAAGGGCCGAGGGAGAACATTACCAGCGGGAGCAGGTCCTGGAGTAGCTGACCCCGGGAAGTAGGGCAAGGGGGAGCTGGGAGAGGGGGAGCAACCCCAAGAGAAGCAGGGAACAGGGGGAGAAGGAGCCAGAAGAGCAGAGCCCATGCAGAGCAAGATCAGGTGGAGCAGTGCCCAGGGGGGAAGGATACAGGGGAAGTAGGGAGCAGAGGAGCATGGCCCAAGGGAGCAGGGCCAGGGGAAGTTGGGCCCAGGAAAGCAGGGCCAGGTGAGCAGGACCAGAGGGAATGGGGCCCGGGGACGCAGGAACAGGGCGAGCAGGGCTAAGCGGGAGCAGGACTCAGGAAGAGGTGAGCCCAGTAGGGAGCAGGGCCCAGGAAAGCAGGGACAGGAGGAGCAGGGCCCGGGAGAATCAGAAATCAGGGAGAATAGGGTCCGGGGTATTACGGACCATGTTGGGCAAGATCATGGGGAGCAGAGCCCACGGAGAGCAGGACCCAGGGGGAACAGGGCTCGGGGGAGCAGGGCCCAGAAGGAGCAGGGTCAATGGAAGCGGGGCCAGGGGAAGCAGGGCTTATTAGGAGCAGGACCCAGGGGAGCAGGGCCAGGGGGTGCAGGGCCAGCGGTTAGGTCCAGGAGGAGCAAGCCCCATGGGGAGCAGGGCCATGGCTATCAGGACCAAGTGGAGCAGGACACAAGGAGAGCAGAACCAGGGGTTTAGGGCCATTGGGAGAAGGGCCCAATGCAAGGGGGAGCAGTCACCTAGGAAATCAGGACCAGAGGGAGCAGGGCCAAATAGAGCTGGGACCAGGAGAGCAGGATCAGGGGGAATACAGCCTGAGTGAGCAGGACCAAAGGGAGCATGGCCCAGGGGAGCAGGGCCACAGAGGAGCACAGCTCAGGGGAGTAGGGCCCAGAGGTGCAGAGCCAGGGGGAACAGGGCAAGGAGGAGCATGGCTAGGGGGATCAGGGTCCAGGAGAAGCAGAGAACAGGGGAAGAAGGGTTCGGGGGAGCAGAGCCCATGGGGAGCAGTACCAGGGGGAGCAGGGCCCAAGGTGGAAGGTCCCAGGGGGAATAGGGCACAGGGGAGCAGAGCCAAGGAGGAGTATGGCCCAGGGGAGCAGGCCCAGGGAAAGCAGGGCCCAGAACAGGGCCCATGGGGAGCAGGGCCAGGGTGAAAGGGCCCATGGGGACCAGGGCAGGGGAAGCAGGACACAAGGGGAGCAGGGCCCAGAGTAGCAGGCCAAGTCAGAACGGGTTCCAGGTTGACCAAAGCCCAGATGGAGTATAACCAGGGGGAGCAGGGCCCTGGGGAGCAGGAAGGAGGGAGTAGGGCCCAGGGGAGCAGAACCAGGGCCAGGTGGATCAGGATCCAGGAAGAGTAGGACCACGGGGAGGAGAGCCCAGGAGAGCAGGCCAAGGGGAATAGGACCAAGGAGAGCAGGTCCAGGGTTGTAGGGCCCAAGGAACCAGGACTGGGGGGAGCAAGGCCAAGGGGAGAAGGGCCAGTGGGAGCAGGGCCCGGGAGGATCAGGACCACGTGGAGCAGGCCCCATAGAAAGGACACCTACGAGGAGAAAGGGCCAGGAGAGCATGGCTAGGGGGAGCAGATCCCACAGGAAGTTGGGGCACTGGAAGCAAAACCAGGGTAGTACGGACAATGGAGAGCAGGACCTTGGGAAGAAGGGACCAGGGCAACGGGGACAGGGGAATCACGGTCCAGGGAAGAAAAATCAGGGGGAAGATGGATCACAGAGCAGGTCCAGGGGTGAGCAGGGCCCAGTGGAGATGGGCCAGGAGGAGCAGGGTCAGGGGGAACAGGACCAGAGGGAGCAGGTCCCAGGGGAACAGGATTAGGAGGAACAGGTCCAGGGGGAGCAGGGCCTGTGGGAGCGGGGCCCAAGGAAGCAGGACCAGGGAGAGCAGGGCCAAGAAGTTGCAGTGCTCAGAGGGAACAGAGCCCAGGGGGAGCAGGGCACATGGGAGCAGGGCCAGGAGGAGCAGTACCAGGAGGAGCAGGTACCGGGGGAGCAGGCCCCGGGGAAGCAGTGTGAGGGACAGCAGGGCCAGGGACAGCAGGGTCCTAGGGTAAGAAGGACAGAGGGGAGCAGGGCCCAGGGAGACGAGAGCCAGGAGTAGCAGAGCCCAGTAGATCAGTGCTTGGGATATCAGAGCCCACAGGGAGTAGGGTAAGGGAGAGCAGTACAGGTGAGCAGGGCCCATGGGGAACAGGACCAGGGGGAGCAGGGCCTAGGGGGAGCAGGGCACAGGGAAAAAAGGGCCCAGGGGAGCAGAGCCCAAGATCAGGTCCATGGGAGAGCGGGACCCAGTGAGCAGTGCCACGAGGAGCAGGGCCCAAGGGGGAGAAGGGCCCAGCAGAGCAGGGCCAGGAGGAAAAGGGCCCAGGGTGGGCAGGGCTCAGGAGAGCAGGTCCAGGGGTGAGCAGGGCCCAGTGGAGAAGGGCCAGGAGGAGCAGGGTCCGGGGGAGCAAGAGCAGAGGGAGCAGGTTCCAGGGGAGCAGGATCAGGAGGAACAGGTCCAGGGGGATCAGGGCCAGTGGGAGCGGGGCCCAAAAAGCCAAACCAGGGAGAGCAGGGCCCCAAAGTTGCAGTGCTCTGGGGGAACAGAGCCCAGGGGGAGCAGGGCACATGGGAGCAAAGCCAGGACGAGCAGGTCCCAAGGGGAGCAAGAGCAGGGGGAGCAGTACCAGGAAGAGCAGGTACCAGGGGAGCAGGCCCACGGGAGCAGGGCCAGGGGAGCAGGCTTAGAGAGCAGGGCTCTGGGGAACAGAGTCAGGGGAGCAGGAACAGGGGAGCAGGACTGGAGGGAGTAGGACCCAGGGGACAGGGCCAGGGTGGGCAGGGCCCAGGAGGAGTAGGTGGGGCAGGGTCCAGGGAGAGGAGTATTAGAGGACCAGGGATGACGAGAGCAAGGCTAGGGGTGCAAAACCCACAGGGAGTAGAGCCAGGAGGAGAAGGGCCAGGCGACCAGGGCCCAGGCGGAAAAGGGCCCAGGGAGAGCATTACCAGGGGAACAGGTCCTGGAAGAGCGGGCCCCGGGGAAGTAGGGCAAGGGGGAGCTGCGATAGGGGGAGCAAGGCCCAAGAGAAGCAGGGACAAGAAGAACAGGGCCTATGGGGAGCAGGGCCAGGAGGAAAGTGCTCAGGGGAGCAGGTCCAGGGGAAGTAGGACACAAGGTGTGCAGGGCCCAGGGTAGCAGGAATGGAGGGAGTAGGGCTCACGGGAGCAGAACCAGGGCCAGGTGGATCAGGGTCCAGGATGAGGAGGACCAAGGGGAGCAGGGCCCAGGAGAGCATGGCTAGGGAGTGCAGACCCCACAGGGAGTAGGGCCAGAGGCAGTAGGGCCAATGGGGAACAGTATCAGGGAGAGCATGGCCCGGGGGAACAGGGCCATGGGGAGTGGGGCCAGGAGGAAAAGGGCCAAGGGTAGAAGGGCCCAGGGAGAGAAGTACCTGGGGGTGCAGGACCCTGGAGTTCAGGCCCAGGGAACAGGTCCCATGGGGAGCAGCGGTTGGAGGTGCATGGCTCAGGTGAATGGTCCAGGGGCGCAGAGCCCATAGGGAGTAGGGCCAGGGGGAGCAGAGTCAGGGTGAGCAGAGTTTGGATTAGCAGGGCCCAGGGAAGCAGGGCCTAGGAGAGGAGGGCCAGGGGGGCCAGTTCAAAAGGAGTAGATCCCAGGTAACAGGACCGGGTGAGCAAGGCCAAGGGGGAGGTAGGTCCAAGAAAGCAGGACCAGAGGGAGCAGGGCCCAGGGTAGGAGGATCTAGAGGAGCAGAGCCAGGGGGACAGAGCCCAGGGGAGAAGGCCAACGGAAGCAAGACCCAGAAGAGCAGGGCCCAGGGGAGCAGGGCCTGGTGTGCAGGGCCCAGGGGAGCAGGACTGCGGGAAGTAGGGCCCAAGGGAACAGGACCATGAGGAGCAGCTGCCAGGAGGAGCAGGACCGGGCAGAGCAGGGCCCAGGGAGAGGAAAACCATTGGGTACAGAGCCCAGTAGAGCAGGGCTAAGGGGAACAGTGCCTACAGGGAGTAGGGCCAGGGAAAGAAGTTACCAGAGGAGCAGGGCCCAGGGGAACATAGCCAGGGAGAAAAGGGCAAGGGAAACAAGGGCCCAGTGAGAGCAGTACCAGCTATAGCAGGTCCCAGGGGAGGAGGCCCAGGGAAGCAGGGCAATAGAAAGCAGGGCAAGGGGAAGCAGAACCCAGGAGAAGCAGGGAACAGGGGGATAAGGGCCCGGGGAAGCTGGGCCCATGGGGATCAGGGCCCAGGGGAATAAGGGTCCAGGGCAACAAGACTGGAGGGAATAGGACCCAGGGGAACAGGACCAGGGGGAAGAGGGCCAAAGGACAAGAGGATCTGGGGAGCAGGGCCCAGGAGAGCAGGGCGATTAGGAGCAGAGACCACAGGGAGTGGGGCCTGTGGGAGCAGGGACAGGGGAGCAGGTCTCAAGGGTAGCGGAGCCCAGGGGGTAGAAGGTCCTAGCGTGGCAGGGCCAGGAGGAGGAGTGTCCAGGGTTAGCAGTACCAGGGGAGCACAGCCCAGGGGAGCAGGGACAGGGATTATCAGGGCCCAGGGGAGCACTCCAGGGGGAAAGGAGCAAGAAGAGCAGCTCTAGGGTCATAGGGCCAAAGGAATCAGGACTGGGGGGAGCAGGGCCCAGGGGAGAAGGGCCAGTGGGAGCAGGGCCCAGGAGAAGCAGGACCACGTGGAGCAGGCCCTATAGAAAGGAGGCCTACGGGGAGAAAGGCCCAGGAGAGTATGGCTAGGGGGAGTAGATCCCACAGGGTGTTGGGGCATGGGAAGCAAAACCAGGGTAGCAGGGGACAATGGAGAGCAGGACAAGGGAGAGGAGGGACCAGGGGGAGCGGTGCACAGTGGAACCAGGGTCCAGGGAAGCAAAATCACGGGGAGCAGGACCAGAGGGAGCAGGTCCCAGGGGAGCAGGATCAGAAGGAACAGGTCCAGAGGGAGCATGGCCAGTGGGAGCAGGGCACATGGGAGCACGGCCAGGAGGAGCAGGGCCCAAGGGGTGCAATAACAGAAGGAGCAGTACCAGGAGGAGCAGGTACCGGGGGACCAGGCCCTTGGGAAACAGTGCGAGGGACAGCAGAGCCAGGGACAGCAGGGCCAGGGACAGCAGGGTCCTAGGGTAAGCAGGACAGGTGGGAGCAGGGCCCAGGGAGAGGAGGGCCAGGGGTAGCAGAGCCCAGTAGATCAGTGCTAGGGATAGCGGAGCCCACAGGCAGTAGGGACAGGGAGAGCAGTACAGGTGAGCAGGGCCCATGAGGAACAGGACCAGGGGTAGCAGGATCCAGGGGGAGCCCCAGTGGGAAGTTGCCAGGGGGAATAGGGGACAGGGGAGCAGAGTCAAGGAGGCGTATGGCCCAGGGGAGCAGGCCCAGGGAAAGCAGGGACCAGAAGAGCAGGGCTCATGAGAAGCAGCGGCAGGGAGAAAGGGCTCAGGGGAGCAGGACCAGGGGAAGCAGGACACAAGGGGTGCAGGCCCCAGGGGAGCAGGCCAAGTGGGAGCGGGTTCCAGGTTGACCAAGGCCCAGGAGGAGCATAACCAGGGGGAGCAGGGCCCTGGGGAGCAGGACTGGACGGAGTAGGGCCCAGGGAAGCAGAACCAGGGCCAGGTGGATCAGGGTCCAGGAAGAGGAGGACCAAGGGAAGCAGGGCCCAGGAGAGCAGGACTAGGGAGTGCAGAGCCCAGAGAGAGTAGGGCCAGAGGGAGTAGGGACAATGTGGAACAGTATCAGGGAGAGCATGGCCCAGGGGAGCAGGGCCATGGTGAGTGAGGCCAGGAGGAAAAGGGCCAAGGGTAGAAGGGCCAAGAAAAGAAGTACCTGGGGGTGCAGGGCCCCGGAGTGCAGGGCTAAGGGGAACACTGCCTACAGGGAGTAGGGCCAGGAAAAGAAGTTACCAGAGGAGCAGGACCCAGGGACCCAGGGAAGCATAGCCAGGGAGAAAAAGGCAAGGGGGACAAGGGCCAGTGAGAGCAGTACCAGCGATAGCAGGTCCCAGGGGAGGAGGCCCAGGGAAGCAGGGGAATAGGGAGCAGGGCTAGGGGAAGCAGAACCCAGGAGAAGTAGGGAATAGGGGGATAAGGGCCCGGGGGAGCTATGCCCATAGAGAGCAGGGCCCAGGGGATGAAGGGCCCAGGGGAAGAGAACTGGAGGGAATAGGGCCCAGGGGAACAGGGCCAGGGGGAAGAGGGCCAAAGGACAGGAGGATCTGGGGAGCAGGGCCCAGTAGAGCAGGGCTAGTAAGAAAAGAGCCCACAGCGAGTCGGGCCTGAGGGAGACGGGAAGGGGAGTAGGGCTCAAGATTAGCGGACCCCAAGGGGTAGAAGGGCCTAGCGGAGCAGGGCCAGGAGGAGCAGGGCCCAGGGGTAGCAGTACCAGAGGAGCACAGCCCAGGGGAGCAGGGACAGGGTGGATCAGGGCCCAGGGGAGCACACCAGGGGGAATAGGATCAAGGAGAGCAGGTCCAGGGTGGTAGGGCCCAAGGAACCAGGACTGGGGGGAGCAGGGCCCAGGGGAGAAGGTCCAGTGGCAGCAGGGCCCCGGAGGAGCAGGACCACGTGGAGCAGGCTCCATAGAAAGGAGTCCTACGGGGAGAAAGGCCCAGGAGAGCATGGCTAGGGGGAGCAGATCCCACAGGGAGTTGGGGCACGGGAAGCAAAACCAGGGTAGCAGGGACAATGGAGAGCAAGACCAGGGGGAGGAGGGACCACGGGGAGCGGGGCATAGGGGAACCTGGGTCCAGGGAAGGGAAGCAAAATCAGGGGGAGCAGGGCCCAGAGAGCAGGTCCAGGGGTGAGCAGGGCCCAGTGGAGTAGGGCCAGGAGTAGCAGGGTCTGGGGGAGCAGGACCAGAGGGAGGAGGTTCCAGCGGATCAGGATCAAGAGGAACAGGTCCAGGGGGCGCAGGGCCAGGGGGAGCGGGGCCCAAGGAAGCAGGACCAGGGAGAGCAGGGCCAAGAAGTTGCAGTGCTCAAGGGGAACAGAGCCCTGGGTGAGCACGGCACATGTGAGCAAGACCAGGAGGAGCAGGGCTCAAGGGGAGCAAGACCAGTGGGAGCAGTACCAGGAGGAGCAGGTACCGGGGGAGCAGGCCCCTGGGAAGCAGTGCGAGGGACAGGAGGGCCAGGGAAAGCAGGGTCCTAGGGTAAGCAGGACAGGGGGGATTAGGGCCCAGGGAATGGAGGGCAAGGGGTAGCAGAGCCCTTTAGATCAGTGCTAGGGATTGCAGAGCCCACAGGGAGTAGGGGCAGGGAGAGCAGTACAGGTGAGCAGGGTCCATGGGGAACAGGTCAAGGGGGAGCAGGATCCAGGGGGAGCAGGGCCCAAGAGCAGGACCAGGGGAGAGCGGGACCCAGTGAGCAGTTCCACGATGAGCAGGGCCCAAGGGGGAGAAGGGCCCAGCAGAGCAGGGCCAGGAGGAAAAGGGCCCAGGGGGGGCATGGCCAAGGAGAACAGGGCCCAGGGGAGCAGAGTCAGAAGAGCAGGAACAGGGGAGCAGGACTGGAGGGAGTAGGCCCCAGGGGAGCAGGGCCACAGAGGAGCACAGGTCAGGGGAGTAGGGCCCAGAGGTGCAGAGCCAGGGGGAACAGGGCAAGGAGGAGCATGGCTAGTGGGATCAGGGCCCAGGAGAAGCAGAGAACAGGGGAAGAAGGTTCCAGGGGAGCAGTGCCCATGGAGAGCAATACCAGGGGGATCAGGGCCCTAGTGGGAAGGTCCCAGGGGGAATAGGGCACAGGGGAGCAGAGCCAAGGAGGAGTATGGCCCAGGCGAGCAGGCCCAGGGAAAGCAGGGTCCAGAAGAGCAGGAGCCATGGGGAGCAGGGCCAGGGTGAAAGTGCCCATGGGGGGTGAAAGGGCCCAATGGGAGCAGGGCCAGAGGAAGCAGGACACATGGGGTGCACGGCCCACTGGAGCATGCCAAGTGGGAGAGGGTTCCAGGTTGACCAAGGCCCAGGAGGAGCATAACCAGGGGGAGCATGGCCCTGGGGAGCAGGACTGGAGAGAGTAGGGACCAGGGGAGCAGAACTAGCGCCAGGTGAATCAGGGTCCAGGAAGAGGAGGACCAAGGGGAGCAGGGCCCAGGCGAGTAGGCCTAGGAAAAGCAGAGCCCATGGGGTGCAGGGCCAGGGAGAAGGGCACATGGGGTGCAGGTTCAAGGAGAGCAGCACCAGAGGGAGTCGGACCAGGGGGGAAAAGGCCAAGGGGAAAGGGCTCAGGGAGAGCAGTACCTGTGGAGCAGGAGCAGGGCCAGGAGGAGTAGGGCACAAGGGGAGCAAGACCAGGGGGAGCAGTACCAGGAGGAGTAGGTACCGGGAGAGCACGCCCAGGGGAAGCAGAGCGAGGGACAGCAGGGCCAGTGACAGCAGGGTCCTAGGGTAAGCAGGACAGGGGGGATTAGGGCCCAGGGAGAGGAGGGCCAGGGATAGCAGAGCCAAGTAGATCAGTGCTAGGGATAGCAGAGGCCACAGGGAGTAGGGGCAGGGAGAGCAGTACAGGTGAGCAAGGCCCATGGGGAACAGGACAAGGAGGAGCAGGATCCAGGGGGAACAGGGCGTAAGGCGAGCAGGGCACAGGGAAAACAGGGCCCAGGGGGAGAAGGGCCCAAGAGCAGGACCAGGGGAGAGCGGAACCCAGTGAGCAGTGCCACGAGGAGCAGGCCCCAAGGGGGAGAATTTCCCAGCAGAGCAGGGCCAGGGGGAGCAGGCCCAGAGAGCAGGTCCCTGGGGAACAGAGTCAGGGGAGCAGGAACAGGGGAGCAGGACTGGAGGGAGTAGTGTCCAGGGGACAGGGCCAGGGTAGAGAGGGCCCAGGAGGAGCAGGTGGGGCAAGGTCCAGGGACAGAAGTATAGAGGACCAGGGATGAGGAGAGGATATCTAGGGGTGCGGAGCCCACAGGGAGTAGAGCCAGGAGGAGAATGGCCAGGGGAGCAGGGCCCAGTCGGAAAAGGGCTCAGGGAGAGCATTACCAGGGGGAGCAGGTCCTGGAGGAGCAGGCCCCGGGGAAGTAGGGCAAGGGGGAGCTGCGATAGGGGAGCAAGGACCAAGAGAAGCAGGGAACAGGGGGAGAAGGGCCCATGGGAGTAGGGCCCATGCGGATCAAGACCTGGTGGAGCAGGGCCCCAGGGGGAACGGTCTAGGGGAAGTAGGGTGCAGAGGAGCATGGCCCAGGGGAGCAGGGCCAGGAAAAGTTGGGCCCAGGAAAGCAGGGCCAGGTGAGCAGGGCCAGAGGGAATGGCGCCCAGGGAAGCAGGAACAGGGTGAGCAGGGCTAAGCGGGAGCAGAACTCAGGAAGAGGTGAGCCCAGTGGGGAGCAGGGCCCAGGAGAGCAGGGCCAGGAGTAGCAGGGCCCAGGAGAATCAGAAATCAGGGAGAATAGGGTCCGGGGTATTACGGACCATGTGAGGCAAGACCATGGGGAGCAGAGTCCAAGGAGAGCAGGACCCAGAGGGATCAGGGCTCGGGGGAGCAGGGCCCAGAAGGAGCAGGTTCAAGGGAAGCAGGGCCAGGGAAAGCAGGTCTGAGGAGGAGCAGGGCCCAGGGGCGCAGGGCCAGGGGATGCAGGGCCAGGGCTTAGGTCCAGGAGGAGCAAGCCCTATGGGGAGCATGGCCACGGTTATCAGGACCAAGTGGAGCAGGCCACAATGAGAGAAGAACCAGGGGATTAGGGCCAGAGGGAGAAGGGTCCAATGCAAGGGGGAGCAGTCACCCAGGATATCAGGACCAGAGGGAGCAGGGCCAAATAGAGCTGGGCCCAGGGGATCAGGGACAGGGTGAGTACAGCCTGAGTGAGCAGGACCAGAGGGAGCATGGCCCATTGGAGCAGGGCCACAGAGGAGCACATCTCAGGGGAGTAGGGCCCAGAGGTGCAGAGACACGGGGAACAGGGCAAGGAGGAGCATGGCTAGGGGGATCAGGGCCCAGGAGAAGCAGAGAACAGGGGAAGAAGGATCCGGGGAGGCAGAGCCCAAGGAGAGCAATACCAGGGGGAGCGGGGCCCAAGTGGGAAGGTCCCAGTGTGAATAGGGCACAGGCGAGGAGAGCCAAGGAGGAGTATGGCCCAGGGGAGCAGGCCCAGGGAAAGCAGGGACCAGAAGAACAGGGCCCACGGGGAGCAGGGCCAGGGCGAAAGGGCCCATGGGGAGCAGGGCCAGGGGAAGCAGGACAAAAGGGGTGCAGGGCCCAGGGTAGCAGGCCAAGTGGGAGCGGGTTCCAGGTTGACCAAGGCCCAGGAGGAGCATCACCAGGGTGAGCAGGGCCCTGGGAAGCAGGACTGGAGTGAATAGTGCCCAGGGGAACAGAACCAGGGCCAGGTGGATCAGGGTCCAGTAAGAGGAGGACAAAGGGGACCAGGGCCCGGGAGAGCAGGCTAGGGAGTGCAGAGCCCACAGGGGAGGAGGGCCAGAGGCAGTTAGGACCAATGGGGAACAGTATTAGAGAGAGCATGGCCCGGGGGAGCAGGGCCATGGGGAGTGGGAGCCAGGAGGAAAAGGGCGAAGGGTAGAAGGTGCCCAGGAGGGAAGTACCTGGGGGTGCAGGGCCCCGGAGTTCAGGCCCAGGGGAGCAGGTCCCATGGGAGCAGCGGTTAGTGGTGCATGGCTCAGGTGCATGGTATAGGGGGAGCAGAGCCCATAGGGATTAGGGCCACAAGAGCAGAGTCAGGGGTAGGAGAGTTTGGAGTAGCAGGGCACAGGGAAGCAGGGCCTAGGAGAGGAGGGCCAGGGGGGCCATTCCATAGAGAGTAGAGCCCAGGAAAAAGAACTGGGGGAGCAAGGCCAAGGGGGAGGTAGTCCAGCAAAGCAGGACCAGAGGGAGGAGGGCCCAGGGTAGGGAGGGCTAGAGGAGCAGAGCCAGGGGGAACAGAGCCCAGGGAGAAGGCCAAGGGGAAGCAAGGCCCAGAAGAGCAGGGGCCCAGAGAAGCGGGGCCTGGTGTGCAGGGCCCAGGGGAGCAGGATGCGGGAAGTAGGGCCCAAGGGAGCAGGACCATGAGGAGCAACACCCAGGAAGAGCAGGACCGAGCAGAGCAGGGCCCAGGGATTGGAGTCCAGGGGTGCAGAGCCCAGGAGAGCAGGGCTAAGGGGAACAGTGCCTACAGGGAGTAGGGCCAGGGAAGAGGTACCAGAGGAGCAGGGCCCAGGGGAGCATAGCCAGGGAGAAAAGGGCATGGAGGACAAGGGCCCCAGTGAGAGCAGTACCTGGGATAGCAGGTCCCAGTGGAGGAGGCCTAGGGAAGCAGGGCAATAGGGAGCAGGGCCAGGGGAAGCAGAACCCAGGTGAAGCAGTGTACCAGGGCATAGGGCCCGGGGGAGCTGGGCCCATGGGGAGCAGGGCCCAGGGAAGAAGGGCCCAGGGGAACAGGACTGGAGGGAATAGGGCCCAGGGTAACAGGGTCAGGGGTACGAGGGCCAAAGGACAGGAGGATCTGGGTAGCAGGGCCCAGGAGAGCAGGGCTAGTAGGAGCAGAGTCCACAGGGAGTGGGGCCTGAGGCAGAAGAGACAAGGGAGCAGGGCTCAAGGGTAGCGGAGCCCAGGGTGTAGAAGGGCCTAGTGGAGCAGGGCCAGGAGGAGCAGGGCCCAGGGGTAGCAGTACCAGAGGAGCACAGCCCAGGGGATCAGGGACAGGGAGGATCAGGGCCCAGAGGAGCAGGCCAGGGGGAATAGGGACCAAGGAGAGCAGGTCCACAGTCGTAGACCCCAGGAACCAGGACTGTGGGGAGCAGGGCCAGGGGAGAAGTGCCACTGGGAGCAGGGCCCAGGAGGAGCAGGACCACGTGGTGTAGGCCCCATGGAAAGGAGGCCTACGGGGAGAAAGCCCGAGGAGAGCATGGCTAGGGGAGCAGTTCCCACAGGGAGTTGGGGCACGGGAAGCAAAACCAGGGTAGGAGGGAAAATGGAGAGCAGGACCAGGAGGAGGAGAGACCAGGGGGAGCGGGGTACAGAGGAATCAGGGTCCAGGGAAGCAAAATCAGGGGGAGCAAAGCCCAGAGAGCAGGTCCAGGGGTGAGCAGGGCCCAGTGGAGAAAGGCCAGGAGGAGCAGGGTCCGGGGGAGCAGGACCAGAGGGAGCAGATCCCAGGGGAGCAGGATCTGGAGGAACAGGTCCATGGGGAGCAGGGCCAGTGGGAGTGGGGCCCAAGGAAGCAGGACCAGGGAGAGCAGGGTCAAGAAGTTGCAGTGCTCCAGGGGAACAGAGCCCAGGGGGAGCAGGCACATGGGAGCAGGGCACCTATGAGCAGGCCAGGAAGAGCCAGGGCCCAAGGGGAGCAAGACCAGGGGAGGCCAGTACCAGGAGGAGCAGGTACTGGGGGAGCAGGCCAGGGGAAGCAGTGCGAGGCACAGTAGGCCAGGGACAGCATGGTCCTAGGGTAAGCAAAACAGTGGAGCAGGGCCAGGGAGAGGAATGCCAGGGGTAGCAGAGCCCAGTAGATCATGGCTAGGGATAGCACAGCTCACAGGGAGTAGGGGCAGGGAGAGCAGTACAGGTGAGCAGGGCCCATGGGGAAAAGGACCAGGGGGAGCATGATCCAGGTGGAGCAGGGCCAAGGGGAACAGAGCCAGGGAGAGCAGTACCAGGGAGCAGGGGCCAGGGGAAGCAGGGAACAGGGTAGCAGGGCCCAGGAGAAGCAGTGAACAGGGGAGCAGGGCCCTGGGTAGCACGGCCTTGTGAAGCAAGACCATGGGGAGCAGGGCTCAGAAGGAGAAGGGCCCAGAAAGACCTGGGAACAGGGGATTAGAGCAGGGCCCAGGAGAGCATGGAGTTAGGTTCAAAGCCCATAGGGAATTAGGTTCAGAGGGAGCTGGGCCAGGGTATCTGGGGTAGGGGGAGGAGGGTTCAGGAGGAGCAGGGCCCAGGGAGCGGGTGTAGGGGGAGCAGTTCCCAGGGGGAGTAGGGCCCAGGGGAGCAGGGCCAGGTGGAGAAGGGCCAGGAGGAGTAGGGCCCATGGGGAGCAGTGCCGGGGGGAGCAGGGCCCAGGGGAGCAGGGCCTAGGGGAAGCAGGTCACAGGGAACCTAGGGCCCAGGGCAAGAAGAGCCAGGGGGTGCAGGGCCCAGGGGAGCAGGGCCAGGGGTAACAGGGTCAAGCGGAGCAGGGCCAGAGGGAGTGGGGCCTGAGGAAGCAGAACCAGGGAGAGCAGGAACAAGGGAAATCAGGGCTCAGAGGGTTTGGAGCCCAGGAGGGAGCAGGGCCAGAGGGAGCAGGACCCAGGGGGAGCAAGACCCAGGGGAGGAGGGCCAGGGGAAGCAGGACACAGGGGGAGCAGGACCCAGGGTAGGAGGGCCAGGGGGAGAAGGACTCAATGGGAGTAGGGCCCAGGGGACCAGGTTAAGGGAGAGCAGGTCCTAAGGGAGCAGGGCAAGGAGGACCAGAGTCAAGAGGAACAGTGCCAGGGGGAGAAGGGCAAAGGGGGAGCAGCGCCCAGGATGACAAAAGCACACATGGGAGCACGGCCCAGGGAACAGGTCCCAGGGGAGCAGGGCAAGGAGGAGCAGAGTCCAGGGAAAGCAGGGCACATGGGAAGCAGGACCAGTGGAGCAGGATCAAGGGGGAACAGGTCCGGGGGGGGGCAGAACCCAGGGGGGAGCCAGGCCAGGAGTAGTAGTGCCCAAGGGAAGCAGGACTAGAGGGAGCAGTGCCCAGGGTAGCAGATCCAGGGAAACAGAGACAGGGGGAGCAGGGCCAGGGGAAGTGGGCTCTGGGGAAGGAGGATCAGGGGAGCAGGGCCAAGGGCGAGCAGGGCCAAGAGGGAGCAGAGCCCAGGGTGCAGCAACTCCAGGAGGAGCAGGGCCCAAGGGGAACAGGCCCAGGGAGAGCAGGACACAGGGGGAGCAGGGTCCAGGGGAGCAGGTCCAGGGGGAGAAGAATGCAGGAGGAGCAGGGCCCATTGGAGCAGGGTCAGGAGGGACAAGGCCCAGGAGAGCAGGACCCAGAATTGCTGGACCAGGGGGAACATGGCCAGGGAGAGCCGGGCCAGAGGGAGTGAGACCTGGGGAATCAGGATGAGGGGGAGCAGGGCTCAGGGGGAGTGGAGCTCAGTGGGGAGCAGGGCCTAGGAGACCAGGGCCAGGAGGAGCAGGGCCAGTGGGAGCAGGGCCCAGAAGAAGCAGGGAACAGGGGGAGCACGCCTTGGAGTAGCACAGCGTATGTGGAGCAAGACCATGGGTAGCAGGGCCCAGGGGGAGCAGGGGCAAGGGGACCAGGCCCTAGGGGATTAGATCCAGGGGTGCAGGAACATGGGAAGCAGGACCATGGTTATCAGGACCAGGGGAAGCATGGCCACGGGAGCAGGGCCGGGGGAGCAGGGCCTAGGGGAACAGGGCAAGGGGAAGCAGGTACCAAGATAACAGGGCCCTAGAGAGCAAGGACAGGAGGAGAAGGGCCAGGGGATTATAGCCAGGAGAAGCAGGGCCCATGGTGAGCAAGGACAGGAGGAGCAGGGTGACAGGAAGCAGGGCCCAGGTGGAGCAGAACCCAGGGGAGCAGGGCAGGGGAAGCAGTACCCAGGAGAGAAGGGCCCAGGGGAGCAGGGCCAGGGGATTAGGGCCAGGAGGAGCAGAACCCATGGGGAGCAGTGACTGGGGAGTAGGGCATGGGGTGGGGAATAGGACCAGGTGGAACATGGCCCAAGAAGAGCAAGACCAGGGGAGCAGGGCCCAGAAAAGCAGGGCCAGGGGGAACAAGGCCAGGAGGATTAGGGCCAGGGGGAATGAGGCAAAGGGAAGCGGGACCAGGGGAAAACAAGACCCAAGGGTAATTGGGCCCAAGTGGAGCAGAAACAGGAGGAGCAGACCTGGGGAGCAGAATGAGCAGAACTGTGGGAACAGGATGAGAGGGAGCAAGACCTGGGGATCAGGACTCAGGGGAGCAGGACCTCAGGGAGCAGGACCTGGGGGAGCAGGGCCAGGAGAGAAGGGCCAGGGAAAGCAGGGCCCAGGGAAGCAGGACCAGGTGAAACAGGGTACAGGGTAATGAGGGCCCATTGAGAGTGGGGCCCAGGGGGACCAGGGCCCAGGAGGAGCAGAACAAGGGGAAGCAGGACCCAGGGGAGCAAGACTGGGGAGACTAGGGCCCAGGGGAGCAGGGCAAGAGGGATCAGGGCCCGAGGGGAGCAGGACCAGGTGGAACAAGGCCCAGTGAGTAGAGACCAGGGGGAGCATGGCCCAGGAGAGCAGAACTAGGGGGAGTGGAGCCCACAGGGAATAGGGCCAGGGGAGCAAGAACATGGGGAGCTGGACCAGGGAGAGCAGGGCCCAGGTAAACAAGGGCCCAGGGGGAGCAGAACCAGGGGTAGCACGGCCCAGGGAGCAGGGCCAGGGGGGAGCAGGGCCCTGTGGAGCAGGGCAGGAGGAGCAAGCCCAGGGTAGCAGGGCCATGGGGAGCAGGGCCAGAGGGATGGGTCCCAGAGAAGCAGGACACAGAGGGATCAGGGCCCAGAGGAGCAGGGACAGGGGGAGAAGGACAAAGCAGGAGTAGGGCCCAGTGGAGTAGGGCCAGGGAGATCAGGTCCCAGGGGAGCAGGACCCGGGGTATCAGAACCAAGAGGAGCAAAGCTAGGAAAAAGGGCCATGGGGAACAGGGCCAGGGGGAGAAGGGGCCAGGAGGAACAGGGCCCAGGGGAGCAGGGCCAACGGATTAGGGGCAGGAGGAGCAGGGCCCATAGGGAGCAGGGCCATGATTATCAGGACCAGGAGGAGCAGGGCCCATGGGGAGAAGTGCCACGGGTTGAAGCGCCCAGGAAAGCAGGACCAGAGGGAGCAGGGTTCAGGGGAGCAGGCCCAGTGGGAACAATGCAACAGGGAGCAGGGCTAGAGGGATTGGGGCCCGGGGAATAAGGACCAGAGGGACCAGGGACAGGGGGGATAGGGGCCCAGGGGGCCCAGGGCCCAGGAGGAGCAGAACCAGGGAAAGCAGGGCCTAGGGGAGCAGGACTGGGGGAAGTAGGGCTCAGGAGAGAAGGACCAGGGGGAGCAGGGCCTGGGGGGAGTAGGACCAGATGGAGAAGGTCCCAGGGAGTGGAGGACCAGGGGGAGTAGGGCCCAGGAAAGCAGGGCTAGGGGGAGCAGAGCCCACAGGGAGTTGGGCCAAGGGGAGCAGGGCCAGGGGGAGGAGAACACAGGGGGAGCCAGTGTAAGCAGGGCCAGGGGGAGAAGGGCCAAGGGGCAGCAGGGCCCAGAGAGAGCAAGGGCCAGGGGAGCAGGACTGGGGGAGCAGGGTCCAGGATGATTAGGACCAGGTGCAGCAGGGCCCAGGGAGAATAAGCCAACAGGGAGCAGGGCCCAGGAGAGCAGAGTCAGGGGAGCAGGGCAGATGGTGAGCAGGACCAGGGCCAGCAGGGCCCAGGGGAAGCAGGGCCAAGGGGAAGTGGGGCACAGGGAAACCAGGGCCCATGGGGAGCATAACCAGTGGGATCAAAGCCTAGGGAGCATGGCCAGATAAGAGCAGGCCCCAAGGATGCAGGTCCAGGAGGAGCAGGGCCCAGGAGGGCAGGACCAGGATGAGCAGGACACTGGGAGCAAGGCCAAGAGGAGAAGGACCAGGGAGAGCAGGTGCCAAAGTAGCAGGGCCCAGGGGAGCAGATCTAGGGAGAAAAGGGCCAAGGGGAGCAGGGACAGGGGGAGAATGGCCCAGGGAGAGCAGTACCAGGGGTGCAGGGCCCGAGGAAGCAAGCGCAGGGGAAGCAGAGAAAGGGGGAGCAGAGCCAGGGCGAGCGGGGCCCAGGAGAAGCAGGGAACAGGGTGACCCAAGTCCAGGGTAGCATGGCCCATGTGGAGCAAGACCATAGAGAGCAGGGCTCAGGGAGAGAAGGGCCCATGGGTAGCAGGGCGCTGGGTAGCAGGGCCCAGGAGGAGCAGGGCCCAGTGGAGATCAGCCAGGGAGAGAAGGTGCCAGAGGATCAGGGCCCAGGGAGCACAGCCAGGTGGGAGCAGGGCCCAGGGGAGCAGGTCCAGGAGGAGCAGGGCCCAGGGGAGCCAGGCCAGGGAGACCAGGACAGTTGGAGCGGGACCAGGGGGGAAAGGGCCAGGGAGAGCAGGTGCCAGAGGAGCAGGGCCCAGGGGAGCAGAGCCATGGAGAAAAGGGCCAGGGGGAGCAGGGCCATGGGGAGTAGGGCCCAGGAGAAGCAGGGAACAGGGGGGAGAAGTGCCCAGGGGACCAGGGCCCATGGGGAGCAAACAAGGGGGAGCAGGGTCCAGGGGGAGATGGGGCCAGGGGAAGTAGATCCCAGGGGAGCAGGGCCAGGGGAAGCAGGACCCAAGAGAGCAGGGCCCAGGTGAGTAGAGCCAGGGGGAGCATGGCCAGGGATTAGGGCCAGTAAGCTTATGGCCCATGGGGAGCAGGGCCCATAGAGAGCAGGGCCCATAGGGAGCCGGGCCAGGAAAACAGGACCAGAGGGAGCAGGGTACAGGGGAGCAGGTTCAAGGGGAACAGGGCCAGGGGGAGGAGGGCCAAGGGAATGAGGTGCAGACAAGCAGTTCCAGGGGGAGTTAGGAGCAGGGATCAGGACCAAGGGGAGAAGGTCCTAGGAGGAGCTTGACCCAGAGGGAGCAGAGCCCAAGGTCAACAGGTCTAGGGGGAGCAGGGCCTGGGGAAGCAGGGCCATGGGGGAGCAGGGACTGGGGGAGAGGGCCTGGGGAAGTAGGGCCTGGGGAGCAGTGTCTGGGGAAGAGGGCCAGGGGAAGCAGAACCCAGCGAAGCAAAACCAGGGGGAGCAGGACCCAGAAGGATCATGGCCCAGGGGAGCAGGGCCCAGGGGGAGCAGGGCCCAGGGGAACAGGGCCCAGGAGGAGCAGAACCAGCAGAAGCAGGGCCCAGGGGAGTAGGACTGGGGGGAGTAGGGCCCCGGGGAGCAGGGCCTGGGGGAGCAGGGTACGGGGGAGCAGGGCCCAGGGAGAGGAGGACCAGGAGGAGCAGGCCCCAGGAGATCAGGGCTAGAGGGAGCAGAGGGCACAGGGAGTAGGGCCAGGGGGCGCAGGACCAGAGGAGCAGGGCCCAGGGGGAGCAGAACCAGGGAATCAGGGCCCAAGGAGCAGGGCCAGGGTGAGCAGGGCCAGAGGGAGTGGGACCTGTGGAAGCAGGACTAGGGAGAGCAGGTCCAAGGGGGAGCAGGGCCTAGGGGAGCACAGACTGGGGGAGCAGGACTCACGAGGAGCAGAGCCCAAGGGAACAGGGTCAGGAAGAGAAGGTACCAGTGGAGGAGGGCCCATTGAGCAGAGCCAGGATAAAAGGGCCAGGGGGAGCAGGGCCAGGGGGAGAAGAGACCAGGGAAGCAGGGCCAGGTGAAGCAGGTCCCAAGAAAGCAGGGCCCAGGGGAGCAGGGCCAGGAAGAGAAGGGCCCAAGGGAGCAGGACTAGAGGAAGCAGGGCCCAGGGTAGAAGGGCCAATGGCGAGAAGGACCAGGGGGAGCAGGGCCCAGGAGTAGCAGGGCACAGGGAAAAAAGGGCCACGGGGGAGCAGAACCAGGGGGAGACGAGCCCAGGGAGCAGGGTCAGAAGGGAGCAGGGCACAGGGAAACCAGGGCCCAGGGGAACAGAACCAAGGGGAGCAGGGCCCAGGGGAGCAAAACCAGGAGAAGCAGCACCTGGGGGAGCAGACCAGAGGGAGCAAGGCTAAGGGGAGTAAACCCTAGGGGAGCAGGGTCAGGGGAAAAAAGGCCAGGTGGAGCAGGGCCATAGGGAGAGGCGACCAAGAAGCAGAATCAGGGGAACACGGCATATGGGGAGCAGGGCTCAGGGGGAGCAGAGCCAAGGGAAGAACAGGACCCAGGAGACAAGGTCCAGGAGGAGCAGAGACCAGGGGAAGCAGGACCAGGGGAAGAACAACCCAGTGGAGCAGGGCCATGGGAAGCAGGACATAGGGGAGCTGGTTCCAGGGGAGCAGAACACAGGGGAAACAAGGCCCAAAGCAGAAGGGCCAGGGAGAGCAGGACACAG
Organism: Callospermophilus lateralis; assembly: GCF_048772815.1. Taxonomy (NCBI): domain Eukaryota; kingdom Metazoa; phylum Chordata; class Mammalia; order Rodentia; family Sciuridae; genus Callospermophilus; species Callospermophilus lateralis. Next base: position 128,083,424 of record NC_135307.1, on the reverse strand, counting down.
AGGGAGAAGGGCCAGGGAGATCAGGTCCTAGAGTAGCAGGCCCCAGGGGAGCAGAGCCAGGGAAAGTAGTGCCAGGAGAAAAGGGCCAGGGGGAGCAGTGCCAGGGGGAGCAGAGCCCAGGGGAGAAGGCCAAGGGAAGCAAGGCCCAGAAGAGTAGGGCCCAGGGGAGCAGGGCCTGGTGTGCAGGGCCCAGGGGAGCAGGACTGCGGGAAGTAGGGCCCAAGGGAGCAGGACCATGAGGAGCAACACCCAGAGGAGCAGAACCGGGCAGAGCAGGGCCCAGGGAGAGGAGGACCAGGGGGTGCAGATCCCAGGAGAGCAGGGATAAGGGGAACAGTGCCTACAGGGAGTAGGGCCAGGGAAAGAAGTTACCAGAGGAGCAGGGCCCAGGGGAGCATAGCCAGGGAGAAAAGGGCAAGGGGGACAAGGGCAAAGTGAGAGCAATACCAGGGATAGCAGGTCCCAGGGGAGGAGGCCCAGGGAAGCAGGGCAATAGGGAGCAGGACCAGGGGAGCAGAACCCAGGAAAAGCAGGGAACAGGGGGATAAGGGCCCGGGGGAGCTGGGCCCATGGGGAGCAGGGCCCAGGAGAAGAAGGGCACAGGGGAAAAGGACTGGAGGGAATAGGACCCAGGGGAACAGGGCCAGGGGGAAGAGGGCCAAAGGACAGGAGGATCTGGGGAGCAGGGCCCAGGAGAGCAGGGCTAGTAGGAGCAGAGCCCACAGGGAGTGGGGCCTGAGGGAGCTGAGACAGGGGAGCAGGGTTCGAGGGTAGCAGAGCCCAGGGGGTAGAGGGCCTAGCAGAGCAGGGCCAGGAGGAGCAGGGCCCAGGGGTAGCAGTACCAGAGGAGCACAGCCCAGGGAAGCAGGGACAAGAAGGATCAGGGCCCAGGGAAGCAGGTCTGGGGGAATAGGACCAAGGAGTGCAGGTCCAGGATCATAGGGCCCAAGGAACCAGGATTGGGGGGAGCAGGGCCCACGAGAGAAGGGCCAGTAGGAGCAGGGCCCAGGAGGAACAGGACCACATGGAGCAGGCCCTATAGAAAGGAGGCTTACGGGGAGAAAGGCCCAGGAGAGCATGGCTAGGGGGAGCAGTTCCCACAGGAAGGTGGGGCACGGGAAGCAAAACCAGGGTAGCAGGGACAATGGAGAGCAGGACCAGGGGGAGGAGGGACCAGGGGGAGCGGGACACAGGGGAACCAGGGTCCAGGGAAGCACAATCAAGAGGAGCAGGGCCCAGAGAGCAGGTCCAGGGGTGAGCAGGGCCCAGTGGAGAAGGGCCAGGAGGAGCAGAGTCTGGGGGAGCAGGACCAGTGGGAACAGGTCCCAGGGGAGCAGGATCAGGAGGAACAGGTCCAGGGGGAGCAGGGCCAAGAAGTTGCAGTGCTCAGCGAGAACAGAGCCCAGGTTGAGCAGGGCACATGGGAGCAGGACACATGAAAGTAGGGCCAGGAGGAGCAGGGCCCAAGGGGAGCAAGACCAGGGGAAGCAGTACCAGGAGGAGCAGGCCCAGGGAAAGCAGTGCAAGGGACAGCAGGGCCAGGGACAGCAGGATCCTAGGGTAAGCAGGACAGGGGGTAGCAGGGCCCAGGGAGAGGAGGGCCAGGGGTAGCAGAGCCCAGTAGATCAGTGCTAGGGATAGCAGAGCCCACAGAAAGTAGGGGCAGTGAGAGCAGAACAGGTGAGCAGGGCCCATGGCGAACAGGACCAGGGGGAGCAGGATCCAGGGGGAGCAGGGCCTAGGGGGGGAGCAGGGCACAGGGAAAACAGGGCCCAGGGGGAGCAGGCCCCAAGAGCAGGACCAGGGGAGAGCGGGACCCAGTGAGCAGTGCCACGAGGATCAGGGCCCAAGGGGGAGAAGGGCCCAGCAGAGCAGGGCCCAGGGGAGCAGTGCCAGGGGGAGCAGGCCCAGAGAGCAGAACCCTGGGGAACAGAGTCAGGGGAGCAGGTACAGGGGAGCAGGACTGGAGGGAGTAGGGCCCAGGGGACAGGGCCAGGGTGGGCAGGGCCCAGGAGGAGCAGGTGGGGCAGGGTCCAGGAAGAGGAGTATTAGAGGACCAGGGATGAGGAGAGCAAGGCTAGGGGTGCAGAGCCCACAGGGAGTAGAGCCAGGAGGAGAAGGATCAGGGGAGCACCGCCCAGGCGGAAAAGGGCCCAGGGAGAGCATTACCAGGGGGAGCAGGTCCTGTAAGTGCGAACCCCGGGGAAGTAGGGCAAGGGGGAGCTGGGATAGGGGGAGCAAGGCCCAAGAGAAGTGGGAATAGGGGGAGAAGGGCCCAGGGGAGCGGGGCCCATGAGGAGCAAGACCAGGCGAAGCAGGGCCCAGGGGGGAAGTGTTCAGGGGAAGTAGGGTGCAGGGGAGCAGGGTCCAGAGGAGCATGGCCCAGGGGAGCATGGCCAGGGGAAATAGGGCCCAGGAAAGCAGGGCCATGTGAGCAGGGCCAGAGGGAATGGGGCCCGGGGAAGCAGGAACAGGGCGAGCAGGGATAAGCGGGAGCAGAACTCAGGAAGAGGTGAGCCCAGTGGGGAGCAGGGCCCAGAAAACAGGGCCAGGAGGAGCAGGGCCCAGGAGAATCAGAAATCAGGGAGAATAGGGTCCGGGGTATTACGGACCATGTGGGGTTAGACCATGGGAAGCAGAGCCCATGGAGAGCAGGACTCAGGGGAGCAGAAATCAGGGGAGCAGGGCCCAGAAGGAGCAGGGTCAAGGGAAGCAGGGCCAGAGGAAGCAGGGCTGAGGAGGTGCAGGGCCCAGGGGGGCAGGGCAGAGGGTGCAGGGCCAGGAGTTAGGTCCAGACGGAGCAAGTCCCATGGAAAGCAGGGCCATGGTTATCAGGACCAAGTGGAGCAGGCCACAAGGAGAGAGGAACCAGGGGATTAGGACCAGGGGGAGAAGGGCCCAATGCAAGGGGGAGCAGTCACCCATAAAATCAGAACCAGAGGGAGCAGGGCTAAATAGAGCTGGGCCCAGGAGAGCAGGGTCAGTGGGAATACAGCCTGAGTGAGCAGGACCAGAGAGAGCATGGCCCAGGGGAGCAGGGCCACAGAGGGCACAGCTCAGGGGAGTAGGGCCCAGAGGTGCAGAGCCAGCGGGAACAGGGCAAAGAGGAGCATGGCTAGGGGGATCAGGGTCCAGGAGAAGCAGAGAACAGGGGAAGAAGGGTCCGGGGGAGCAGAGCCCATGGGGAGCAATACCAGGGGGAGCAGGGCCCAAGTGGGAAGGTCCCAGGGGGAATAGGGCACAGGGGAGCAGAGCCAAGGAGGACTATGGCCCAGGGGAGCAGGCCCAGGGAAAGCAAGGCCCAGGACAGCAAACTAGGGAGTGCAGAGCCCACAGGGAGTAAGGCCAATGGGGAACAGTATCAGGGAGAGCATGGCCCAGGGGAGCAGGGCCATGGGGAGTGGGGCCAGGAGGAAAAGGTCAAGGGTAGAAGGGCCCAGGGCGAGAAGTACCTGGGGGTGTAGGGCCCCGGAGTTCAGGTGCAGGGGAGCAGGTCCCATGGGGTGCAGCGGTTGGAGGTGCATGGCTCAGGGGTATGGTCTAGGGGCAGCAGAGCTCATAGGGAGTAGGGCCAGGGGGAGCAGAGTCAGGAGTAGCAGAGTTTGCAGTAGTGGGGCACAGGCAAGCAGGGCCTAGGAGAGGAGGGCCAGGGGGGCCAGTTACATAGGGATTAGAGCCCAGGAAACAGGACCGGGTGAGCAAGGCCAAGAGGGAAGTAGGTCCAGGAAAGCAGGACCAGAGGGAGCAGGGCCCAGGGTAGGAGGGCCTAGAGGAGCAGAGCCAGGGGGAGCAGAGCCCAAGGGAGAAGGCCAAGGGAAGCAAGACCCAGAAGAGCAGGGCCCAGGGGAGCAGGGCCTGGTGTGCAGGGCCCAGAAAAGCAGAACTGTGGGAAGTGGGGCCCAAGGGAGCAGGACCATGAGGAGCAACACCCAGGAGGAGCAGGACTGGGCAGAGCAGGGCCCAGGGAGAGGAGGACCAGGGGTTGCAGAGCCCAGGAGAGCAGGGCTAAGGGGAAAAGTGCCTACAGGGAGTAGGTCCAGGGAAAGAAGTTACCAGAGGAACACAGCCCAGGGGAGCACAGCCAGGGAGAAAAGGGCAAGGGGGACAAGGGCCAAGTGAGAGTAGTAGCAGGGATAGCATGTCCCAGGGGAGGAGGCCCAGGGAAGCAGGGCAATAGGGAGCAGGGCCAGGAGAAGGAGAACCCAGTAGAAGCAGGGAACAGGGGGATAAGGGCCCCGGGGAGCTGAGCCCATGGGGAGCAGGGCCCAGGGGAAGAAGTGCCCAGGGGAACAGGACTGAGGGAATAGGGCCCATGGGAACAGGGCCGGGGGAAGAGGGCCAAAGGACAGAAGGATCTGGGTAGCAGGGCCCAGGAGAGCAGGGGAGTAGGAGCAGAGCCCACAGGGAGTGGGGCTTGAGGGAGCAGGGACAGGGGAGCAGGGCTCGAGAGTAGCGAAGCCAAGGTGGTAGAAGGGCCTAGAGGAGCAGGGCCAGGAGGAGCAGGGCCCAGGGCTAGCAGTACCAGAGGAGCACAGCCCAGGGGAGCAGTAACAGGGAGGATCAGGGCCCAGGGGAGCAGGCCAGGGGGAATAGGACCAAGAAGAGCAGGTCCAGGGACGTAGGGAACAAAGGAACCAGGACTGGGGGGAGCAGGGCCCAGGAGATAAGGGCCAGTGGAAGCAGGACCCAGGTGGAGCAGGACCACGTGGAGCAGGCCCCATAGAAAGGAGGCCTAAGGGTATAAAGGCCCAGGAGAGCATGGCTAGGGGGAGCACATCCCACAAGGATTTGGGGCACGGGAAGCAAAACCAAGGTAGCAGGGACAATGGAGAACAGAACCAGGGGGAGGAGGGAACAGGGGGTGTGGGGCACAGGGGTACCAGGGTCCAGGGAAGCAAATTCAAGGGGAGCAGGGCCAAGAGAGCAGGTCCAGGGGTGAGCAGGGCCCAGTGGAGAAGGGCCAGGAAGAGCAGGGTCTGGGGAACAGGACCAGAGGGAGCAGGGCCAAGAAGTTGCAGTGATCAAGGGAACAGAGCCCAGGGGGAGCAGGGCACATGGGAGCACGGCCAGGAAGAGCAGGGCCCAAGTGGAGCAAGAACAGGGGGAGCAGTACCAGGAAGAGCAGGTACCGGGGGAGCAGGCATGGGGAAGCAGTGCGAGGGACAGCAGGGCCAGGGTCAGCCGGGTCCTAGGGTAAGCAGGACAGCGGGGAGCAGGGCCCAGGGAGAGGAGGGCCAGGGTTAGCAGAGCCCAGTAGATCAGTGCTAGGGATAGCAGAGCCCACAGGGAGTAGGGGCAGGGAGAGAGGTACAGGTGAGCAGGGCTCATGGGAAACAGGACCAGGGGGAGCAGGATCCAGGGGGAGAAGGGCCTAGGGGGAACAGGGCACAGGGAAAACAGGGCCCAGGGGGAGCAGGGCCAGAGGGAATGGGGCCCGGGGAAGCAGGAACAGGAGGAGCAGGGCCCAGCAGAATGAGAAATCAGGGAGAATAGGGTCCGGGGTATCACGGACCATGTGGGGCAAGACCATGGGGAGCAGAGCCCATGGAGAGCAGGACCCAGGGGAGCAGGGCTCAGGGGAGCAGGGCCCACAAGGAGCAGGGTCAAGGGAAGCAGGGCCAGGGGAAGCAGGGCTGAGGAGGAGTAGGGCCCAGGGGAGCAGGGCCAGGAGGTGCAGGGCCAGGGGTTAGGTCCAGGAGGAGCAACCCCCATGGGGAGCAGGGCCATGGTTATCAGCACCAAGTGGAGCAGGCCACAAGGAGAGCAGAAGCAGGGTATTAGGGCCAGGGGGACAAGGGCCCAATACAAGGGAGAGCAGTCACTTAGGAAATCAGGACCAGAGGAAGCAGGGGCACACAGGAGTACAGCTCAGGGGAGTAGGACCCAGAGGTGCAAAGCCAGGAGGAACAGGGCAAGGAGGAGCATGGCTAGGGGGATCAGGGCCCAGGAGAAGCAGAGAACAGGGGAAGAAGGGTCCAGGGGAACAGAGCCCATGGGGAGCAATACCAGGGGGAGCAGGGCCCAAGTGGGAAGGTCCCAGGGGGAATAGGGCACAGGGGAGCAGAGCCAAGGAGGAGTATGGCCCAGGGGAGCAGGTCCAGGGAAAGCAGGGACCAGATGAACAGGACCCATGTGGAGCAGGGCCAGGGCGAAATGTCCCACGGGGAGCAGGGCCAGGGGAAGCAGGACACAAGGGGTGCAGGGCCCAATGGAGCAGGCCAAGTGGGAGCGGGTTCCAGGTTGACCAAGGCCCAGGAGGAACATAACCAGGGGTAGCATGGTCCTGGGGAGCAGTACTGGATGGAGTAGGGCCCAGGGGAGCAGAAACATGGCCAGGTGTTCAGGGTCCAGGAAGAGGAGGACCAAGGGGAGCAGGGACCAGGAGAGCAGGGCTAGGGGTGCAGAGCCCTCAGGGAGTAGGGCCAGAGATAGTAGGGCCAATGGGGACAAGTATCAGTGTGAGCATGGCCCAGGGGGCAGGGCCATGGGGAGTGGGTTCAGGAGGAAAAGGGCCAAGGGTAGAAGGCCCCAGGGAGAGAATTACCTGGGGGTGCAGGGCCCCGGAGTTCAGGCCCAGGCAAGCAGGTCCCATGGGGATCAGCGGTTGGAGGTGCATGGTTCAGGTGCATGGTGTAGGGGAGGCAGAGCCCATAGGGAGTAGGGCCAGGGGTAGCAGAGTCAGGGGTAGCAGAGTTTGGAGTAGCAGGTCACAGGGAAGCAGGGCTAGGGAGAGGAGGGCCAGGGGGGCCAGATCCATAGAGGGTAGAGCCCAGGTAATAGGATCGGGGGAGCAATGCCCGTGGGGAGGTAGGTCCAGGAAAGCAGGACCAGAGGGAGCAGGTCCCAGGGTAGGAGGGCCCAGGGGAACAGAACTGGAGGGAATATGGCCCAGGGGAAAGGGCCTAAGGACAGGAGGATCTGGGGAGCAGGGCCCAGGAGAGCAGGGCTAGTAGGAGCAGAGCCCACAGGGAGTGGGGCCTGAGGGAAAAGGGACAGGGGAGCAGGGTTGAAGGGGAGCGGAGCCCAGCAGGTAGGAGGACCTAGTGGAGCAGGGCCAGGAGGAGCATGGCCCAGGGGTAGCAGTACCTGAGGAGCACGGCCCAGGGGTAGCAGTACCAGAGGAGCACAGCCCAGGGGAGCAGGGACAGGGAGGATCAGGGCCCAAGGGAGCAGGCCAGGGGGAATAGGACCAAGGAGAGCAGGTGCAGGGTCGTAGGGCCCAAGGAACCAGGACTGGGGGGAGCAGGGCCCAGAGGAGAAGGGCCAGTGGGAGCAGGGCCCAGGAGGAGCAGGAACACGTGGAGCAGGCCCCATAGAAAGGAGGCCTACGGGGAGGAAGGCCCAGGAGAGCATGGCTAGGGGGATCATATCCCACAGGGAGTTGGGGCACGGGAAGCAAAACCAGGGTAGCAGGGACAATGGAGAGCAGGACCAGGGGGAGGAGGGACCAGGGGGAGCGGGGCACAGGGGAACCAGAGTCCAGGGAAGCAATTTCAGGGGGAGCAGGGCCCAGAGAGCAGGTCCAGGGGTGAGCAGGGCCCAGTGGAGAAGGCCCAGGTAGAGCAGGGTCCTGGGGAGCAGGACCAGAGGGAGCAGGTCCCAGGGGAGCAGGATCAGGAGAAACAGGTCCAGGGGGAGCTGAGCCAGTGGGAGCGGGGCCCAAGGAAGCAGGACCAGGGAGAGCAGGGCCAAGAAGTTGCAATGCTCAGGGGAAACAGAGCCCAGGGTGAGCAGGGCACATGGGAGCAGGGCCAGGAGGAGCAGGGCCCAAGGGGAGCAAGACCAAGGGGAGTAGTACCAGGAGGAGCAGGTACCGGGGGAGCACGCCCAGGGGAAGCAGTGCGAGGGACAGCAGGGCCAGGGACAGCTGGGTCCTAGGGTAAGCAGGAGAGATAGCAGAGGCCACAGGGAGTAGGGGCAGGGAGAGCAATGCAGGTGAGCAGGGCCCATGGAGACCAGAACCAGGGGGAGCAGGATCCAGGGGGAGCAGGGCCTAGGGGGATCAGGGCACATGGAAAAGAGGGCCCAGGAGGAGCAGGGCCAAGAGGCAGGATCAGGGGAGAGCGGGACCCAGTGAGCAAGTCCACGAGGAGCAGGGCCCAAGGGGGAGAAGGGGCCCAGCAGAGCCGGGCCAGGAGAAAAATGTCCAGGCGGGGCAGGGCCCAGAAGAGCAGGGCCCAGGGGAGCAGGTCCAGGGGGAGCAGGCCCAGAGAGCAGGGCCCTGGGGAACAGAGTCAGGGTGGGCAGGGCCCAGGAGGAGCAGGTAGGGCAGGTTCCAGGGAGAGGAGTATTAGAGAACCAGGGATGAGGAGAGCAAGGCTAGGGGTGCAGAGCCCACAGGGAGTAGAGCCAGGAGGAGAAGGGCCAGGGGAGCAGGTCCCAGGTGGAAAAGGGCCCAGAGAGAGCATTACCAGGGGGAGCAAGTCCTGGAGGTGTGGGCACTGGGCAAGTAGGGCAAGGGGGAGCTGGGATAGGGGGAGCAAGGCCCAAATGAAGCAGGGAACAGGGGGAGAAGGGCCCATGCGGAGCACAACCAGGTGGAGCAGGGCCCAGGGGGGAAGGGTCCAGGGTAAGTAGGGTGCAGGGGAGCAGGGTGCAGAGGAGCATGGCCCAGGGGAGCAGGGCCCAGGAAAGCAGGGCCAGGTGAGCAGGGCCAGAGGGAATGGGACCTGGGAAGCAGGAACAGGGTGAGCAGGGCTAAGCGGGAGCAGGACTCAGGAAGAGGTGAGCCCAGTGGTGAGCAGGGCCCAGGAAAGCAGGGCCAGGAGGAGCAGGGCCCAGGAGAATCAGTAATCAGGGAGAATAGGGTCCTGGGTATTACGGACCATGTGGGTAAGACCATGGGGAGCAGAGCCCAAGGAGAGCAGGACCCAGGGGGAGCAGGGCTCGGGGGAGCAGGGCCCAGAAGGAGCAGGGTCAAGGAAGCAGGGTCAGGGGAAGCAGGGCGGAGGAGGAGCAGGGCCCAGGGGAGAAGGGCCAGGGAATGCAGGGCCAGGGGTTACGTACAGTAGGAGCAAGCCCCATGGGGAGCAGGGCCTTGGTTATCAGGACCAAGTGGAGCAGGCCAAAATAAGAGCAGAACCAGGGGATTACGGCCAGGGGAAGAAGGGCCCCATGCAAGAGGGAGGAGTCACCAGGAAATCAGGACAAGAGGGAGCAGTGCCAAATAGAGCTGGGCCCAGGGGAGCAGGGTCAGGGGGAATACAGCCTGAGTGAGCAGGACCAGAAGGAGCATGGCCCAGGGGAGCAGGGTCACAGAGGAGCACAGCTAAGGGGAGTAGGGCCCAGAGGTGCAGAGCCAGGGGGAACAGGGCAAGGAGGAGCATGGCTAGGGGGATAAGGGCCCAGGAGAAGCAGAGAACAGGGGAGGAAGGGTCCGGGGGAGCAGAGCCCATGCGAGCAATACCAGGGGGATCAGGGCCCAAGTGGGAAGGTCCCAGGGGGAATAGGGCACAGGGGAGCAGAGCCAAGGAGGAGTATGGCCCAGGGGAGCAGGCCCAGGGAAAGCGGGGACCAGAAGAGCAGTGCCCAAGGGGAGCAAAGCCAGGGTGAATGGGCCCATGTATAGCAGGGCCAGGGGAAGCAGGACACAAGGGGTGCAGGACCCAGGGTAGCAGGCCAAGTGGGAGCGGGTTCCTCGTTGACCAAGGCCCAGGAGGAGCATGACCAGGGGGAGAAGGGCCCTGGGGAGCAGGACTGGAAGGAGTAGGGCGCAGGGGAGCAGAAACAGGGCCAGGTGGATGAGGGTCCAAGAAGTGCAGGACCAAGGGGAGCAGGGCTCAGGAGAGCAGGGCTAGGAAGTGCAGAGCCCACAGGGAAGAGGGCCAGAGGGAGTAGGGCCAATGGGGAACAGTATCAGGGAGAGCATGGCCCAGCGGAGCAGGTCCATGGGGGTGGGGCCAGGAGGAAAAGTGCCAAGGGTAGAAGGGCCCAGGGAGACAAGTACCTAGGGGTTTCAGGGCCCCGGAGTTCAGGCCCAGGGCAGCAGGTCCCATGGGGAGCAGCGGTTGGAGGTGCATGGCTCAGGTGCATGGTGTAGGGGGAGTAGAGCCCATAGGGAGTAGGGCCAGGGGGAGCAGAGTCAGGGGTAGCAGAGTTTGGAGTAGCAGGGCACAGGGAAGCAGGGCCTAGGAGAGGAGGGTCAGGGGGGCCAGTTCCATAGGGAGTAGTGCCCAGGAAACAGGACTGGCTGAGCAAGGCCAAGGGGAAGGTAATTCCTGAAAAGGAGGAGCAAGGGAGCATGGCCCAGGGTAGGAGGGCCTAGAGGAGCAGAGCCAGGGGGAGCAGAGCCCAGGGGAGAAGGCCAAGGGAAGCAAGGCCCAGAAGAGCATGGCCCAGGGGAGCAGGGCCTGGTGTGCAGGGCCCAGGGGAGCAGGACTGCAGGAAGTAGGTCCAAGGGAGCAGGACCATGAGGAGCAGCACCCAGGAGGAGCAGGACCAGGCAGAGCAGGGCCCAGGGAGAGGAGGACCAGGGGGTGCAGAGCCCAGGAGAGCAGGGCTAAGGGGAACAGTGCCTACAGGGAGTAGGGCCAGGGAAAGAAGTTACCAGAGGAGAATATACGAGGGGAGCATAGCTAGGGAGTAACGGGCAAGGGGGACAAGGGCCCAGTGAGAACAGTACCAGGGATAGCAAGTCCCAGGGGAGGAGGCCCAGGGAAGCAGGGCAATAGGGAGCAGGACCAGGGGAAGCAGAACCCAGGAGAAGCAGGGAACAGGGGGTAAGGGCCCAGGGGAGCTGGGCCCATGGGGAGCAGGGCCCAGGGGAAGAAGGGCCCAGGGTACAGGACTGGAGGGAATAGGGCGCAGGGGAACAGGGCCAGGGGGAAGAGGGCCAAAGGACAGGAGGATCTGGGGAGCAGGGCCCAGGAGAGCAGGGCTAGTAGAAGCAGAGTCCAAAGGGAATGGGGCATGAGGGAGCAGGATCAGGGGAGCAGGGCTCAAGGGTAGCGGAGCCCAGGGGGTAGAAGGGCCTAGCGGAGCAGGGCCAGGAGGAACATGGCCCAGGGCTAGCAGTACCAGAGTAGCACAGCCCAGGGGAGCAGTAACAGGGAAGATCAAGGCCCAGGGGAGCAGGCCAGGGGGAATAGGTCCAAGGAGAGTAGGACCAGGGTCGTAGGGCCCAAGGAACCAGGACTGGGCGGAGCAGGGCCCAGCGGAGAAGGGCCAGTGGGAGCAGGGCCCTGGAGAAGCAGGACCACGTGGAGCAGGCCCCATAGAAAGGAGGTCTACGGGGAGAAAGGCCCAGGAGAGCATGGCTAGGGGGAGCAGATCCCACAGGAATTTGGGGCACAGGAAGCAAAACCAGGGTAGCAGGGACAATGGAGAGCAGGACCAGGGGGAGGCGGGACCAGGGGCCGCAGGACACAGTTGAACCAGGGTCCAGGGAAGCAATTTCAGGGTGAGCAGGGCCCAGAAAGCAGGTTCAGGGGTGTGCAGGGCTCAGTGGAGAAGGGCCAGGAGGAGCAGGGCTCAGGAGATTCAGAAATCAGGGAGAATAGGGTCCGGGGTATTACGGACCATGTGGGGCAAGACCATGGGGAGAAGAGCCCACGGAGAGCAGGACCCAGGGGGAGCAGGGCTCAGGGAGCAGGGCCCAGAAGGAGCAGGGTCAAGGGAAGCAGGGACAGGGGGTGCAGGCCTGATGAGGAGCAGCGTCCAGGGGAGAAGGGCCAGGGGGTGCAGGGCCTGGGGTTAGGTCCAGGAGGAGCAAGCCCCATGGGGAGCATTTCCTTGGTTATCAGGAGCAAGTGGAGCAGGCCACAAGGGGAGCAGAACCAGGGGATTAGGGCCAGGGTAAGAAGGGCCCAATGCAAGGGGGAGCAGTCACCCAGGATATCAGGACCAGAGGGAGCAGGGCCAAATAGAGCTGGGCCCAGGGGATCAGGGACAGGGGGAGTACAGCCTGAGTGAGCAGGACCAGAGGGAGCATGGCCCAGGGGAGCAGGGCCACAGAGGAGCACAGCTCAGGGGAGTAGGGCCCAGAAGTGCAGAGCCAGGGGGAAAAGGGCAAGGAGGAGCATGGCTAGGGGGATCAGGGCCCAGGAGAAGTAGAGAACGGGGGAAGAAGGGTCTGGGGGAGCAGAGCCCATCGGGAGCAATACCACGGGCAGCAGGGCCCAAGTGGGAAGGTCCCAGGGGGAATAGGGCACAGGGGAGCAGAGCCAAGGAGGAGTATGGCCCAGGGGAGCTGGCCCAAGGAAAGCAGGGACTAGAAGAACAGGGCCCATGGGGAGCAGGGTCAGGGCGAAAGGGCCCATGGGGAACAGAGTCAGGGGAGCAGGAACAGGGGTGCAGGACTTGGGGGAGTAGGGCCAAGGGGACAGGGCCAGTGGGAGCTGGGCCCAGAAGGAGCAGGACCACGTGGAGCAGGCCGTATAGAAAGGAGGCCTACGGGGAGAAAGGCCCAGGAGAGCATGGCTAGGAAGAGCAGATCCCACAGGTAGTTGGGGCACGGGAAGCAAAACCAGGGTAGCAGGGACAATGGATAGCAGGACCAGGAGGAGGAGGGACCAGGTGGAGCGGGGCACAAAGGAACCAGGGTCCATGGAAGCAAATCAGGGGAAGCAGGGCCCAGAGAGCAGGTCCAGTTGTGAGCAGGGCCCAGTGAAGAACGGCCAGGAGGAGCAGGATCTGGGGGAGCAGGACCAGAGGGAGCAGGTCGCAGGGGTGCAGGATCAGGAGGAAAAAGTCCAGGGGGAGCAGGGCCAGGGGGAGCGGGGCCCAAGGAAGCAGGACCAGGGAGAGCAGGGCCAAGAAGTTGCAGTGCTCAGGGGAAACAGAGCCCAGGGGGATTAGGGCACATGGGAGCAGGGCACATGGGAGTAGGGCCAGGAGGAGCAGGTTTTAGGTTGAGCAGTACCAGGAGGAGAAGGTACCGGGGGAGCAGGCCCCGGGGAAGCAGTACAAGGGACAGCAGGGCCAGGGACAGCAGGGTCCTAGGTAAGCAGGACAGGGGGGAGCTGGGCCCAGGGAGAGGAGGTCCAGGTGTAGCAGAGCCCAGTAGATCAGTGCTAGGGATAGCAGAGCCCACAGAGAGTAGGGGCAGGGAGAGCAGTACAGGTGAGCATGGCCCATGGGGAACAGGACAAGGGGGAGCAGGGTCAATGGGAGCAGGGCCCAAGTAAGCAGGACCAGGGAGAGCAGGGCCAAGAATTTGCAGTGCTCAGGGGGAACAGAGCCCAGGGGGAGCAGGGCACATGGTAGCAGGGCCAGGAGGAGCAGGTCCCAGGGGGAGTAGTACCAGGAGGAGCAGGTCCTGGAGGAGCGGGTCCCGGGGAAGTAGGGCAAGGGGGAGCTGGGATAGGGGGAGCAAGGCCCATGAGAAGCAGGGAACAGGGGGAGAAGTGCCCAGGGGAGCAGGGCCCATGCGGACCAAGACCAGGTGGAGCAGAGCCTAGGGGGGAAGGGTCCAGGGGAATAGGGAGCAGAGGAGCATGGCCCAGGGGAGCAGGGCCAGGGGAAGTTGGGCCCAGGAAAGCAGGGCCCGGTGAGCAGGGCCAGAGGGAATGGGGCCCGGGGAAGCAGGAACAGGGCGAGCAGGGCTAAGCGGGAGCAGGACTCAGGAAGTGGTGAGCCCAGTGGGGAGCAGGGTCCAGGAAAGCAGGGCCAGGAGGAGCAGGGCCCAGGAGAATCAGAAATCAGGGAGAATAGGGTCCGGGGTATTAGGGACCATGTGGGGCAAGACCATGGGGAGCAGAGCCCACGGAGAGCAGGACCCAGGGGAAGCAGGGTTGAGGTGAAGCAGGGCCCAGGGGAGCAGGGCCAGGGGGTGCAGGGCCAGGGGTTAGGTCCAGGAGGAGCAAGCCCCATTGGGAGCAGGGCCATGGTTATCAGGACCAAGTGGAGCAGGCCACAAGGAGAGCAGAACCAGGGGATTAGGGCCAGGGGGACAAGGGCCCAATACAAGGGGGAGCAGTCACTTAGAAAATCAGGACCAGAGGAAGCAGGGGCACACAGGAGTACAGCTCAGGGAGTAGGGCCCAGAGGTGCAGAGCCAGGGGAAATAGGGCAAGGAGGAACATGGCTAGGGGGATCAGGGCCCAGGAGAAGCTGAGAACAGGTGAAGAAGGGTCCAGGGGAGCAAAGCGAATGGGGAGCAATACCAGGGGGAGCAGGGTCCAAGTGGGAAGGTCCCAGGGAGAATAGGGCACAGCGGAGCAGAGCCAAGGAGGCGTATGGCCCAGGAGAGCATGCCCAGGGAAAGCAGGGACCAGAACAGGGCCCATGTGGAGCAGGGCCAGGGCAAAAAAGCCCATGGGGAGCAGGGTCAGGGGAAGCAGGACAAAAGGGGTGCAGGGCCCAGGGGAGCAGGCCATGTGTGAATGGGTTCCAGGTTGAAGAAGGCCCAGGAGGAGCATAAACAGGGGGAGCAGGGCCCTGGGGAGCAGGACTGGACGGAGTAGGGCCCAGTGGAGCAGAACCAGGGCCAGGTGGATCAGGGTCCAGGAAGAGGAGGACCAAGGGAAGCAGGGCCCAGGAGAGTGGGGCTAGGGCGTGCAGAGTCCACAGGGAGTAGGGACAGAGGGAGTAGGTCCAATGGGGAACAGTATCAGGGAGAGCATGGTCTGTGGGAAGAGGGCCATGGGGAGTGGGGCCAGGAGGAAAAGGGCCAAAGGTAGAAGGGCCCAGGGAGAGAAGTACCTTGGGGTTCAGGGCCAGGGAATTCAGGCCCAGGCTAGCAGGTCTAATGGGGAGCAGCGATTGGAGGTGCATGGCTCAGGTGGAGGTGCATGGCTCAAGGAGGCCTACGGGGAGTAAGCCCCAGGAGAGCATGGCTAGGGGGAGTAGATCCCACAGGGAGGTGGGGCACAGGAAGCAAAACTAGGGTAGCAGTGACAATGGAGAGCAGGACCTGGGGGTGGAGGGACCAGGGGGATTGGGGAACAGGGGAACCAGGATACAGGGAAGCAAAATCAGGGGGAGCAGGGCCCAGAGATCTGGTTCAGGGGTGAGCAGGGCCCAGTGGAGAAAGGCCAGGAGGAGCAGGGTCCAAGGGAAGCAAGACCAGGGGGAGAGTACCAGGAGGAGCAGGTACCGGGGAAGCACACCCCTGGGAAGCAGTGCGAGGGACAGCAGGGCCAGGGACAGCAGGATCCTAGGGTAAGCAGGACAGGGGGCATTAGGGCCCAGGGAGAGGAGGGCCAGGGATAGCAGAGCCCAGTAGATCAGTGCAAGGGATAGCAGAGGCCACAGGGAGTAGGGGCAGGGAGAGCAGTACAGGTGAGCAGGGCCCATGAGAAACAGGACCAGGGGGAGCAGGATCCAGGGGGAAAGGGCCTAAGGGGAGCAGGGCACAGGGAAAACAGGGCCCAGGGGTAGAAGTGCCCAAGAGCAGGACCAGGGGAGAGCGGGACCCGGTGAGCAGTGCCACTAGGAGCAGGCCCAAAGGGGGAAAAGTTCCCTGCAGAGCAGGGCCAGGGGGAGCAGGCCCAGAGAGCAGGGAACTGGGGAACAGAGTCAGGGGAGCAGGAACAGGAGAGCAGGACTGGAGGGAGTAGGGCCCAGGGGACAGGGCCAGGGTGGGGAGGGCCCAGGAGGAACAGGTGGGGCAGGGTCCAGGGGAGAAGGGTCCAGAGGAAGTAGGGTGGAGAGGAGAATGGCCCAGAAGAGCAGGGCCAGGGGAAGTTGGGCTGAGGAAAGCAGGGCCAGGTGAGCAGGGCCAGAGGGAATGTGGCCCAGAGAAGCAGGAGCAGGGCGAGCAGGGCTAAGTGGGAGCAGGACTCAGGAAGAGGTGAGCCCAGTGGGGAGCAGGGCCCAGGAAAGCAGGGCCAAAAGGAGAAGGGCCCAGGAGAATCAGAAATCAGGGAGAATAGGGTCCGGGGTATTGCAGGACAGCAGGGATAGTAGGAGCAGAGCCCACAGGGACTGGCGCCTGAGGGAGTAGGGACAGGGGAGCAGGGCTCAAGGGTCGCGGAGCCCAGCGGGTAGAAGGGCCTAGCGGAGCAGGGCCAGGAGGAGCAGTGCCCAGGGGTATCAGTACCAGAGGAGCACAGCCCAGGGGAGCAGGGACAGGGAAGATCAGGGCCCAGGGGAGCAGGCCAGGGGGAATAGGACCAAGGAGAGCAGGTCCAGCGTCGTAGGGCCCAAGGAACCAGGACTAGGGGGAGCAGGGCCCAGGGGAGAAGGGCCTGTGGGAGCACGGCCGGGAGGAGCAGGACCACGTGGAGCAGGCCCTATAGAAAGGAGGCCTACTGGAGAAAGGTCCAGGAGAGCATGGCTAGGGGGAGCAGATCCCACAGGAAGTTGGGGCACTGGAAGCAAAACCAGGGTAGTAGGGACAATGGAGAGAAGGACCTGGGGGAGGAGGGACCAGGGGAACGGGGAAGGGGAATCATGGTCCAGGGAAGCAAAATCAGGGGGAACATGGATCACAGAGCAGGTCCAGGGGTGAGCAGGGCCCAGTGGAGATGGGCCAGGAGGAGCAGGGTCAGGGGGAACAGGACCAGAGGGAGCAGGTCCCAGCGGAGCAGGATTAGGAGGAACAGGTCCAGGGGGAGCAGGGCCTGTGGGAGCGGGGCCCAAGGAAGCAGGACCAGGGAGAGCAGGGCCAAGAAGTTGCAGTGCTCAGAGGGAAAAGAGCCCAGGGGGAGCAGGGCACATGGGAGCAGGGCCAGGAGGAGCAGTACCAGGAGGAGCAGGTACCAGGGGAGCAGGCCCCGGGGAAGCAGTGTGAGGGACAGCAGGGCCAGGGACAGCAGGGTCCTAGGGTAGAAGGACAGAGGGGAGCAGGGCCCAGGGAGACGAGAGCCAGGAGTAGCAGAGCCTAGTAGATCAGTGGTTGGGATAGCAGAGCCCACAGGGAGTAGGGTAAGGGAGAGCAGTACAGGTGAGCAGGGCCCATGGGGAACAGGACCAGGGGGAGCAGGGCCTAGGGGGAGCAGGGCACAGGGAAAAAAGGGCCCAGGGGGAGCAGAGCCCAAGATCAGGTCCATGGGAGAGCGGGACCCAGTGAGCAGTGCCACGAGGAGCAGGGCCCAAGGGGGATAAGGGCCCAGCAGAGCAGGGCCAGGAGGAGAAGGGCCCAGGGTGGGCAGGGCCCAGGAGAGCAGGTCCAGGGGTGAGCTGGGCCCAGTGGAGAAGGGCCAGGAGAAGCAGGGTCCGGGGGAGCAAGAGCAGAGGGAGCAGGTTCCAGGGGAGCAGGATCAGGAGGAACAGGTCCAGGGGGATCAGGGCCAGTGGGAGCGGGGCCCAAAAAGCCAAACCAGGGAGAGCAGGGCCACAAAGTTGCAGTGCTCTGGGGGAACAGAGCCCAGGGGGAGCAGGGCACATGGGAGCAAAGCCAGGACGAGCAGGTCCCAAGGGGAGCAAGAGCAGGGGGAGCAGTACCAGGAAGAGCAGGTACCAGGGGAGCAGGCCCACGGGAGCAGGGCCAGGGGAGCAGGCTTAGAGAGCAGGGCTCTGGGGAACAGAGTCAGGGGAGCAGGAACAGGGGAGCAGGACTGGAGGGAGTAGGGCCCAGGGGACAGGGCCAGGGTGGGCAGGGCCCAGGAGGAGTAGGTGGGGCAGGGTCCAGGGAGAGGAGTATTAGAGGACCAGGGATGACGAGAGCAAGGCTAGGGGTGCAGAACCCACAGGGAGTAGAGCCAAGAGGAGAAGGGCCAGGCGACCAGGGCCCAGGCGGAAAAGGGCCCAGGGAGAGCATTACCAGGGGAACAGGTCCTGGAGGAGCGGGCCCCGGGGAAGTAGGGCAAGGGGGAGCTGGGATATGGGGAGCAAGACCCAAGAGAAGCAGGGACCAGAAGAACAGGGCCTATGGGGAGCAGGGCCAGGAGGAAAGTGCTCAGGGGAGCAGGTCCAGGGGAAGTAGGACACAAGGTGTGCAGGGCCCAGGGTAGCAGGAATGGAGGGAGTAGGGCTCACGGGAGCAGAACCAGGGCCAGGTGGATCAGGGTCCAGGAAGAGGAGGACCAAGGGGAGCAGGGCCCAGGAGAGCATGGATAGGGGTGCAGACCCCACAGGGAGTAGGGCCAGAGGCAGTAATGCCAATGGGGAACAGTATCAGGGAGAGCATGGCCTGGGGGAGCAGGGCCATGGGGAGTGGGGCCAGGAGGAAAAGGGCCAAGGGTAGAAGGGCCCAGGGAGAGAAGTACCTGGGGGTGCAGGGCCCTGGAGTTCAGGCCCAGGGAACAGGTCCCATGGGGAGCAGCGGTTGGAGGTGCATGGCTCAGGTGAATGGTCTAGGGGCGCAGAGCCCATAGGGAGTAGGGCCAGGGGGAGCAGAGTCAGGGGGAGCAGAGTTTGGATTAGCAGGGCCCAGGGAAGCAGGGCCTAGGAGAGGAGGGCCAGGGGGGCCAGTTCCATAGGGAGTAGAGCCCAGGTAACAGGACCGGGTGAGCAAGGCCAAGGGGGAGGTAGGTTCAGGAAAGCAGGACCAGAGGGAGCAGGGCCCAGGGTAGGAGGATCTAGAGGAGCAGAGCCAGGGGGACAGAGCCCAGGGGAGAAGGCCAACGGAAGCAAGACCCAGAAGAGCAGGGCCCAGGGGAGCAGGGCCTGGTGTGCAGGGCCCAGGGGAGCAGGACTGCGGGAAGTAGGGCCCAAGGGAACAGGACCATGAGGAGCAGCACCCAGAAGGAGCAGGACCGGGCAGAGCAGGGCCCAGGGAGAGGAAAACCAGTGGGTACAGAGCCCAGTAGAGCAGGGCTAAGGGGAACAGTGCCTACAGGGAGTAGGGCCAGGGAAAGAAGTTACCAGAGGAGCAGGGCCCAGGGGAACATAGCCAGGGAGAAAAGGGCAAGGGAAACAAGGGCCCAGTGAGAGCAGTACTAGCTATAGCAGGTCCCAGGGGAGGAGGCCCAGGGAAGCAGGGCAATAGAAAGCAGGGCAAGGGGAAGCAGAACCCAGGAGAAGCAGGGAACAGGGGGATAAGGGCCCGGGGAAGCTGGGCCCATGGGGAGCAGGGCCCAGAGGAAGAAGGGCCCAGGGCAACAGGACTGGAGGGAATAGAACCCAGGGGAACAGGGCCAGGGGGAAGAGGGCCAAAGGACAAGAGGATCTGGGGAGCAGGGCCCAGGAGAGCAGGGCAATTAGGAGCAGAGACCACAGGGAGTGGGGCCTGTGGGAGCAGGGACAGGGGAGCAGGTCTCAAGGGTAGCAGAGCCCAGGGGGTAGAAGGGCCTAGCGGAGCAGGGCCAGGAGGAGGAGTGTCCAGGGGTAGCAGTACCAGGGGAGCACAGCCCAGGGGAGCAGGGACAGGGAGGATCAGGGCCCAGGGGAGCACTCCAGGGGGAAAGGAGCAAGAAGAGCAGCTCCAGGGTCGTAGGGCCTAAGGAACCAGGACTGGGGGGAGCAGGGCCCAGGGGAGAAGGGCCAGTGGGTGCAGGGCCCAGGAGAAGCAGGACCACGTGGAGCAGGCCTTATAGAAAGGAGGCCTACGGGGAGAAAGGCCCAGGAGAGCATGGCTAGGGGGAGCAGATCCCACAGGGATTTGGGGCACGGGAAGCAAAACCAGGGTAGCAGGGACAATGGAGAGCAGGACAAGGGAGAGGAGGGACCAGGTGGAGCAGGGCACAGGGGAAACAGGGTCCAGGGAAGCAAAATCACGGGGAGCAGGACCAGAGGGAGCAGGTCCCAGGGGAGCAGGATCAGAAGGAACAGGTCCAGTGGGAGCATGGCCAGGGGGAGCGGGGCCCAAGGATGCAGGACCAGGCAGAGCAGGGCCACAAGTTGCAGTGCTCAGGGGGAACAGAGCCCAGGGGGAGCAGGACACATGGGAGCAGGGCCAGGAGGAGCAGGGCCCAAGGGGTGCAATAACAGAAGGAGCAGTACCAGGAGGAGCAGGTACCGGGGACCAGGCCCTTGGGAAGCAGTGCGAGGGACAGCAGGGCCAGGGACAGCAGGGCCAGGGACAGCAGGGTCCTAGGGTAAGCAGGACAGTGGGGAGCAGGGCCCAGGGAGAGGAGGGCCAGGGGTAGCAGAGCCCAGTAGATCAGTGCTAGGGATAGCGGAGCCCACAGGGAGTAGGGACAGGGAGAGCAGTACAGGTGAGCAGGGCCCATGAGGAACAGGACCAGGGGTAGCAGGATCCAGGGGGAACCCAAGCGGGAAGGTCCCATGGGGAATAGGGGACAGGGCAGCAGAGCCAATGAGGAGTATGGCCCAGGGGAGCAGGCCCAGGGAAAGCAGGGACCAGAAGAGCAGGGCTCATGAGAAGCAGTGGCAGGGGGAAAGGGCTCAGGGGAGCAGGACCAGGGGGAGCAGGACCAGGGGAAGCAGGACACAAGGGGTGCAGGGCCCAGGGGAGCAGGCCAAGTCGGAGCGGGTTCCAGGTTGACCAAGGCCCAGGAGGAGCATAACCAGGGGGAGCAGGACCCTGGGGAGCAGGACTGGACGGAGTAGGGCCCAGGGGAGCAAAACCAGGGCCAGGTGGATCAGGGTCCAGGAAGAGGAGGACCAAGGGGAGCAGGGCCCAGGAGAGTAGGGCTAGGGAGTGCAGAGCCCAGAGAGAGTAGGGCCAGAGGGAGTAGGGACAATGTGGAACAGTATCAGGGAGAGCATGGCCCAGGGGAGCAGGGCCATGGTGAGTGAGGCCAGGAGGAAAAGGGCCAAGGGTAGAAGGGCCAAGAAAAGAAGTACCTGGGGGTGCAGGGCCCCGGAGTGCAGGGCTAAGGGGAACACTGCCTACAGGGAGTAGGGCCAGGAAAAGAAGTTACCAGAGGAGCAGGACCCAGGGATCCAGGGAAGCATAGCCAGGGAGAAAAGGGCAAGGGGGACAAGGGCAGGTGAGAGCAGTACCAGCGATAGCAGGTCCCAGGGGAGGAGGCCCAGGGAAGCAGGGGAATAGGGAGCAGGGCCAGGGGAAGCAGAACCCAGGAGAAGTAGGGAATAGGGGGATAAGGGCCCGGGGGAGCTGTGCCCATAGAGAGCAGGGCCCAGGGGATGAAGGGCCCAGGGGAAGAGGACTGGAGGGAATAGGGCCCAGGGGAACAGGGCCAGGGGGAAGAGGGCCAAAGGACAGGGGTATCTGGGGAGCAGGGCCCAGGAGAGCAGGGCTAGTAAGAAAAGAGCCCACAGCGAGTCGGGCCTGAGGGAGACGGGAAGGGGAGTAGGGCTCAAGATTAGCGGAGCCCAAGGGGTAGAAGGGCCTAGCGGAGCAGGGCCAGGAGGAGCAGGGCCCAGGGGTAGCAGTACCAGAGGAGCACAGCCCAGGGGAGCAGGGACAGGGTGGATCAGGGCCCAGGGGAGCACGCCAGGGGGAATAGGACCAAGAAGAGCAGGTCCAGGGTGGTAGGGCCCAAGGAACCAGGACTGGGGGGAGCAGGGCCCAGGGGAGAAGGTCCAGTGGCAGAAGGGCCCCGGAGGAGCAGGACCACGTGGAGCAGGCCCCATAGAAAGGAGGCCTACGGGGAGAAAGGCCCAGGAGAGCATGGCTAGGGGGAGGAGTTCCCACAGGGAGTTGGGGCACGGGAAGCAAAACCAGGGTAGCAGGGACAATGGAGAGCAAGACCAGGGGGAGGAGGGACCACGGGGAGCGGGGCATAGGGGAACCTGGGTCCAGGGAAGCAAAATCAGGGGGAGCAGGGCCCAGAGAGCAGGTCCAGGGGTGAGCAGGGCCCAGTGGAGTAGGGCCAGGAGGAGCATGGTCTGGGGGAGCAGGACCAGAGGGAGCAGGTTCCAGCGGAGCAGGATCAAGAGGAACAGGTCCAGGGGGCGCAGGGCCAGGGGGAGCGGGGCCCAAGGAAGCAGGACGAGGGAGAGCAGGGTCAAGAAGTTGCAGTGCTCAGGGGGAACAGAGCCCTGGGTGAGCAGGACCAGGAGGAGCAGGGCTCAAGGGGAGCAAGACCAGGGGGAGCAGTACCAGGAGGAGCAGGTACCGGGGGAGCAGGCCCCGGGGAAGCAGTGCGAGGGACAGCAGGGCCAGTGAAAGCAGGGTCCTAGGGTAAGCAGGACAGGGGGGATTAGGGCCCAGGGAGAGGAGGGCCAGGGGTAGCAGAGCCCAGTAGATCAGTGCTAGGGATAGCAGAGCCCACAGGGAGTAGGGGCAGCGAGAGCAGTACAGGTGAGCAGGGTCCATGGGGAACAGGACCAGGGGGAGCAGGATCCAGGGGGAGCAGGGACCAAGAGCAGGACCAGGGGAGAGCGGGACCCAATGAGCAGTGCCACGATGAGCAGGGCCCAATGGGGAGAAGGGCCCAGCAGAGCAGGGCCAGGAGGAATAGGGCCCAGGGGGTGCATGGCCCAGGAGAACAGGGCCCAGGGGAGCAGAGTCAGAACAGAAGGAACAGGGGAGCAGGACTGGAGGGAGTAGGGCCCAGGGGAGCGGGGCCACAAAGGAGCACAGGTCAGAGGAAAGGGCCCAGAGGTTCAGACCCAGGGGGAACAGGGCAAGGAGGAGCATGGCTAGGGGGATCAGGGCCCAGGAGAAGCAGAAAACAGGGGAAGAAGGTTCCAGGGGAGCAGTGCCCATGGGGAGCAATACCAGGGGGATCAGGGCCCAAGTGGGAAGGTCCCAGGCTGAATAGGGCACAGGGGAGCAGAGCCAAGGAGGAGTATGGCCCAGGGGAGCAGGCCCAGGGAAAGCAGGGTCCAGAAGAGCCGGAGTCATGGGGAGCAGGGCCAGGGTGAAAGTGCCCATGTGGGGTGAAAGGGCCCAATGGGAGCAGGGCCAGAGTAAGCAGGACACATGGGGTGCAGGGCTCACTGGAGCATGCCATGTGCGAGAGGGTTCCAGGTTGACCAAGGCCCAGGAGGAGCATAACCAGGGGGAGCAGGGCCCTGGGGAGCAGGACTGGAGGGAGTAGGGCCCAGGGGAGCAGAACCAGGGCCAGGTGGATCAGGGTCCAGGAAGAGGAGGACCAAGTGGAGCAGGGCCCTGGCGAGTAGGCCTAGGGAAAGCAGAGCCCACGGGGTGCAGGGCCAGGGGAGAAGGGCACATGGGGTGCAGGTTCAAGGAGAGCAGCACCAGAGGGAGTCGGACCAGGGGGGAAAAGGCCAAGGGGAGAAGGGCTCAGGGAGAGCAATACCTGTGGGAGCAGGAGCAGGGCCAGGAGGAGTAGGGCACAAGGGGAGCAAGACCAGGGGGTGCAGTACCAGGAGGAGCAGGTACCAGGAGAGCACGCCCAGGGGAAGCAGTGCGAGGGACAGCAGGGCCAGTGACAGCATGGTCCTAGGGTAAGCAGGACAGGGGGAATTAGGGCCCAGGGAGAGGAGGGCCAGGGATAGCAGAGCCAAGTAGATCAGTGCTAGGGATAGCAGAGGCCACAGGGAGTAGGGGCAGGGAGAGCAGTACAGGTGAGCAAGGCCCATGGGGAACAGGACAAGGAGGAGCAGGATCCAGGAGGAACAGGGCGTAAGGGGAGCAGGGCACAGGGAAAACAGGGCCCAGGGGGAGAAGGGCCCAAGACCAGGACCAGGGGAGAGCGGGACCCAGTGAGCAGTGCCACGAGGAGCAGGCCCCAAGGGGGAGAATTTCCCAGCAGAGCAGGGCCAGGGGGGAAGGCCCAGAGAGCAGGTCCCTGGGGAACAGAGTCAGGGGAGCAGGAACAGGGGAGCAGGACTGGAGGGAGTAGTGTTCAGGGGACAGGGCCAGGATAGGGAGGGCCCAGGAGGAGCAGGTGGGGCAAGGTCCAGGGACAGGAGTATAGAGGACCAGGGATGAGGAGAGGATATCTAGGGGTGCGGAGCCCACAGGGAGTAGAGCCAGGAGGAGAAAGGCCAGGGGAACAGGGCCCAGTCGGAAAAGGGCTCAGGGAGAGCATTACCAGGGGGAGCAGGTCCTGGAGGAGCGGGCCCCGGGGAAGTAGGGCAAGGGGGAGCTGCGATAGGGGGAGCAAGGCCCAAGAGAAGCAGGGAACAGGGGAAGAAGGGCCCATGGGAGCAGGACCAGGTGAAACAGGGTACAGGGTAATGAGGGCCAATTGAGAGTGGGGCCCAGGGGGACCAGGGCCCAGGAGGAGCAGAACCAGGGGAAGCAGGACCCAGGGGAGCAAGACTGGGAGACTAGGGCCCAGGGGAGCAGGGCAAGAGGGATCAGGGCCCGAGGGGAGCAGGATCAGGTGGAACAAGGCCCAGTGAGTAGAGACCAGGGGGAGCATGGCCCAGGAGAGCAGAACTAGGGGGAGCGGAGCCCACAGGGAATAGGGCCAGGGGAGCAAGAACATGGGGAGGAGGACCAGGGGGAGCAGGGCCCAGGTAAACAAGGGCCCAGGGGGAGCAGAACCAGGGGTAGCACGGCCCAGGGAGCAGGGCCAGGGGGGAGCAGGGCCCAGGGGATTCAGTGCAGGAGGAGCAAGGCCAGGGTAGCATGGCCATGGGGAGCAGGGCCAGAGGGATGGGTCCCAGAGAAGCAGGACACAGAGGGATCAGGGCCCAGAGGAGCAGGGACAGGGGGAGAAGGACAAAGCAGGAGTAGGGCCCAGTGGAGTAGGGCCAGGGAGACCAGGTCCCAGGGGAGCAGGACCCGGGGTATCAGAGCCAGGAGGAGCAAAGCTAGGAAAAAGGGCCATGGGGAACAGGGCCAGGGGGAGAAGGGGCCAGGAGGAACAGGGCCCAGGGGAGCAGGGCCAACGGATTAGGGGCAGGAGGAGCAGGG
The DNA here is from genome assembly GCF_048772815.1 of Callospermophilus lateralis. Taxonomy (NCBI): domain Eukaryota; kingdom Metazoa; phylum Chordata; class Mammalia; order Rodentia; family Sciuridae; genus Callospermophilus; species Callospermophilus lateralis. Next base: position 128,058,898 of record NC_135307.1, on the reverse strand, counting down.
CCCATGGGGAGCAGGGCCATGATTATCAGGACCAGGAGGAGCAGGGCCCATGGGGAGAAGTGCCACGGGTTGAAGCGCCCAGGAAAGCAGGACCAGAGGGAGCAGGGTTCAGGGGAGCAAAACCCAGGGAAGCAGGCCCAGTGGGAACAATGCCACAGGGAGCAGGGCTAGAGGGATTGGGGCCCGGGGAATAAGGACCAGAGGGACCAGGGACAGGGGGGATAGGGGCCCAGGGGGCCCAGGGCCCAGGAGGAGCAGAACCAGGGAAAGCAGGGCCTAGGGGAGCAGGACTGGGGGAAGTAGGGCTCAGGAGAGAAGGACCAGGGGGAGCAGGGCCTGGGGGGAGTAGGACCAGATGGAGAAGGTCCCAGGGAGTGGAGGACCAGGGGGAGTAGGGCCCAGGAAAGCAGGGCTAGGGGGAGCAGAGCCCACAGGGAGTTGGGCCAAGGGGAGCAGGGCCAGGGGGAGGAGAACACAGGGGGAGCCAGTGTAAGCAGGGCCAGGGGGAGAAGGGCCAAGGGGCAGCAGGGCCCAGAGAGAGCAAGGGCCAGGGGAGCAGGACTGGGGGAGCAGGGTCCAGGATGATTAGGACCAGGTGCAGCAGGGCCCAGGGAGAATAAGCCTACAGGGAGCAGGGCCCAGGAGAGCAGAGTCAGGGGAGCAGGGCAGATGGTGAGCAGGACCAGGGCCAGCAGGGCCCAGGGGAAGCAGGGCCCAGGGGAAGTGGGGCACATGGAAACCAGGGCCCATGGGGAGCATAACCAGGGGGATCAAAGCCTAGGGAGCATGACCAGATAAGAGCAGGCCCCAAGGATGCAGGTCCAGGAGGAGCAGGGCCCAGGAGGGCAGGACCAGGATGAGCAGGACACTGGGAGCAAGGCCAAGAGGAGAAGGACCAGGGAGAGCAGGTGCCAACGTAGCAGGGCCCAGGGGAGCAGATCTAGGGAGAAAAGGGCCAAGGGGAGCAGGGACAGGGGGAGAATGGCCCAGGGAGAGCAGTACCAGGGGTGCAGGGCCCGAGGAAGCAAGCGCAGGGGAAGCAGAGAAAGGGGGAG
>NC_135307.1:128006257-128057643 GCF_048772815.1 Callospermophilus lateralis | reverse complement strand
TGGGATTTGTGTACTTGTCATTACCACCACGTATCATCAAGATTGGGTGGTAAAAATATTTGCTGGTATTTAAGAAACTCGCAATTTCTTGGAAGCTTGGAAATCCCTTTCAATGAAAGTGCTTTTCCACAGTCTCTGCTTAGTGCTACTTGAAGACTATACAACTCATAGAGACAAAACTGAGAACTACTTTGTATTGTCAAGTTTCAAAGAGCTAGTACAAACCGTGTTGGATTAGAGTTTCAAATTCATCTATCTATATAGGAGAGAACAGAGGAAAACCTACATATAAAAACTGCTACTGTAGACGAACGCTTCAACCTAGAAGAACAAAATTTGGTGAGCCAAGAGGGATTTGTGTACTGATCATTACCACCATGTATCATCAAGATTGGGTGAAATAAAAATTCGCTGGTATTTCAGAAACTCGTTATTTCTTAGAAGCTTCGCAACCCCTCTCAATGAAAGTGCTTTTCCACAGTCTGTGCCTAGGGCTACTTGAACAGGAAACCAACCAGAGAGACAAATCTGAGAACTCCTTTATTTGTCAAGTTTCAAAGAGCTACTACAAACCATGTTGAATTTAGAGTTCCAAAATTCATCTATCTACATAGAAGAGAACAGAGGGAAACCTAAATATATAAACTGCTACTGTAAACGAATGCTTCAACCTAGAAGTGTCCAAATTTGGTGAGTCAAAATGGGATTTGTGTACTGATCATTACCATCAAGTATCATCAAGACTGGGTGAATAAATATTTGCTGGTATTTTGGAAACTCGTTATTTCTTGGAAGTTTGGCAAACCCTCTCAATGCAAGTGCTTTTCCCAAAGTCTGTGCCTAGGGCTTCTTGAAGAGGAAACAAACCATAGAGACAAAACTGAGAACACCTTTATTTTGTCAAATTTCAAAGAGCTACTACAAACCATGTTGGATTTAGAGTTTCAAATTCATCTATCTATATAGGAGAGAGCAGAGTGAAACCTAAATATAAATACTGCTACTGTAGACGAACGCTTAAACCTAGAAGAGCAAAATTGGTGAGACAAGTGGGATTTGTGTACTGATCATTACCACCACGTATCATCAAAATTGGGTGAAAAAATATTTGCTGGTACTTAGGAAACTCGTTATTTCTTAGAAGCTTGGCAACCCCTCTCAATGAAAATGCTTTTCCACAATCTGTGCTTAGGGCTACTTGAAGAGGAAAGAAACCATAGAGACAAAACTGAGAACTCCTTTATTTTGTCAAGTTTCAAGAGCTACTGCAAACCATGTTGGATTTAGAGTTCCAAATTTTTCGGTCTATATAAGAGAGAACAGAATGAAACCTAAAAAAAAAAAAAAAACTGCTACTGTAAACGAACGCTTCAACCTAGAAGAACAAAATTTGGTGAGCCAAGTTGGATTTGTGTACTTGTCAATACCATCACGTATCATCTAGATTGGGTGAAAAAGTATTTGCTGGTATTTCGGAAACTCGTAATTTCTTGGAAGCTTCACAACTCCTTTCAATGAAAGTGCTTTACCACAGTCTCTTCTTAGGGCTACTTGAAGAGGAAAAAATTATAGAGAAAAAACTGAGAACTACTTTTTTTGTAAAGTTTCAAAGAGCTAGTACAAACCATGTTGGATTTAGAGTTCCAAATTCAGCTATCTATATAGGAGAGAACAGAGGGAAACCTAAAAATATAAACTGCTACTGTAAACGAACGCTTCAAACTAGAAGAACAAAACTTGGTGAGTCAATTGGGATTTGTGTACCGATCATTACCACCAAGTATCATCAAGATTGGGGGAAAAAATATTGCTGGTATTTCGGAAACTCGTTATTTCTTCGAAGCTTGGCAACCCCTTTCAATGAAAGTGCTTTTACACAGTCTCAGCTTAGGGCTACTTTAAGAGGAAACAAATCATAGAAACAAAACTGAGAACACCTTTATTTTGCCAAGTTTCAAAGAGCTACTACAAACCATGTTGGATTTAGAGTTACAATTTCATCTATCTATATAAAAAAGAACAGAGGGAAACCTAAAAATATAAACTGCTACTGTAAACGAACGCTTCAACCTAGAAAAACAAAATTTCGTGAGTCAAGTGGGATTTCTGTACCGATCATTACCACCAAGTATCATCCAGATTGGGTGAAAAAATATTTGCTGGTATTTCGGAAACTCGTAATACTAGGAAGCGTGGCAACCCCTTTCAATGAAAGTGCTTTTCTACAGTCTGTGCCTAGGCCTAATTGAAGAGGAAACAAACCATAGAGAAAATACTGAGAACTCCTTTATTTTGTCAAGTTTCAAAGAGCTACTAAAAACCATGTTGGATTTAGAGTTCGAAATTCATTTATCTATATAAGAGAGAACAGAGGGAAACCTAAATATAAAAACTGCTACTGTAGACGAACTCTTAAATCTAGAAATACAAAATGTGGTGGCCAACTGGGATTTGTGTACTGATCATTACCACCAAGTATCATCAAGATTGGGTTGAAAAAATATTAGCTGGTATTTTGGAAACTCGTTATTTCTTAAAACCTTGGCAACCCTTCTCAATGAAAATGCTTTTCCACAATCTGTACCTAGGGCTATTGAAGAGGAAACAAACCATAGAGACAAAACTGAGATCTACTTTATTTTGTCAAGTTTCAAAGAGATACTACAAACCATGTTGGATTTAGAGTTCCAAATTCATTTATCTATATAAGAGAGAACAGAGGGAAACCTAAATATAAAAACTGCTACTGTAGACGAACGCTTAAACCTACAAGAACAAAATTTGGTGAGCCAAGTGGGATTTGTGGACTGATCATTACCACCAAGTATCATCAAGATTGGGTGAAAAAATGTTTGCTGGTATTTCGGAAACTCGTTATTTCTTAGAAGCTTGGCATCCCCTCTCAATGAAAGTGCTTTTCCAAGTCTGTGCCTAGGGCAACTTGAAGAGGAAACAAACCATAGAGACAAAACTGAGAACTCCTTTAGTTTGTCAAGTTTCAAAGAGCTACTACATACCTTGTTGGATTTAGAGTTCCAAATTCATCTATCTATATAAAAGAGAACAGAGTGAAACCTAAAATAAAAACTGCTACTATAAACGAACACTTCAACCTAGAAGAACAAAATTTGGTCAGGCAAGTGGGATTTGTGTACCTGTCATTACCTCCACGTATCTTCCAGATTGGTGAAAAAATATTTGCTGGTATTTCGGAAACTCGTTATTTCTTAGAAGCTTGGCAACACCTCTAATGAAAGTGCTTTCCACAGTCTGTGCCTATGCTACTTGAAAAGAAAACAAACCATAGAGACAAAAACTGAGAACTCCTTTATTTTGTCAAGTTTCAAAGAGCTACTACAAAACCATGTTGGATTTATAGTTCCAAATTCATCTATCTATATAGGAGAGAGCAGCGTGAAACCTAAAAATAAAAACTGCTACTGTAAACGAACGATTCAACCTAGAAGAACTTAATTTGGTGAGCCACGTGGGATTTGTGTACTTGTAATTACCACCATGTATCATCAAATTTCTGTGGAAAAATATTTGCTGGTATTTCGGAAACTCCTAATTTCTTGGAAGCTTGGCAACCCCTTTCAATGAAATTGCTTTTCCAGAGTCTCTGCTTAGGACTACATGAAGAGGAAACAAACCATAGAGACAAAACTGAGAACTCCTTTTTTGTCATGTTTCTAAGAGCTACTACACACCATGTTGGATTTAGACTTCCAAAATCATCTATCTATATAGGAGAGAACAGAGGGAAACCTACATATAAAAACTGCTACTGTAGACGAACGCTTCAACCTAGAAGGACAAAATTTGATGAGCCAAGTGGGATTTGTTTACTTGTCATTACCATCACGTATCATCAACATTGGGTGAAAAAATATTTGCTGGTATTTCGGAAACTCTTTATTTCTTAGAAGCTTGGCAACCCCTCTCAATGAAAGTGCTTTTCCACAGTCTCTGCCTAGGGCTACTTGAAGAGGAAACACAACATAAAGACATAACGGAGACCTCCTTTATTTTGTCAAGATTCAAAAAGCTACTAAAAACCATGTTGGATTTAGAGTTTCAAATTCATATATCTATATAGGAGAGAACAGAGGGAACCCTAAAATGTAAACTGCTACTGTAAACGAATGCTTCAACCTAGAAGGACAAAAGTTGGTGAGCCAAGTGGATTTGTGTCCCGATCATTACCACCAATTATCATCAAGACTGGGGAAAAAACTATTTGCTGGTATTTCGGAAACTCTTTATTTCTTAGAAGCTTGGCAACACCTCTAATGAAAGTGCTTTTCCACAGTCTGTGCGTAGGGCTACTTGAAGAGGAAACAAACCATAGAGACAAAACTGAGAACTCCTTTATTTTGTCAAGTTTCAAAGAGCTACTACAAACCATGTTGGATTTAGAGTTCCAAATTCATCTATCTGTATAGGAGAGAACAGAGTGAAACCTAAATATAAAAACTGCTACTCTAGACGAACGCTTCAACCTAGAGGAATAAAATTTGGTGAGTCAAGTTTGATTTGTGTACTGATCATTACCACCAAGTATCATCAAGATTGGGTGAAAAAATATTTGCTGGTGTTTCCGAAACTCCTTATTTCTTAGAAGCTTGGCAACCCCTCTCAATGAAAGTGCTTTCCAAAGTCTGTGCCTAGGGCTACTTGAAGAGGAAACAAACCACAGAGACAAAACTGAGAACTACTTTATTTTGTCAAGTTTCAAGAAGCTACTACAAACGCTGTAGGATTTAGAGTTCAAAATTTATCTATCTATATAGGAGAGAACCGAGGGAAACCTAAATATAAAAACTGCTACTGTAGATGAACGCTTCAACCTAGAAGAACAAATTTGGTGAGCCAAGTGGGAATTTTGTACTGATCATTACCACCAAGTATCATGAAGATTGGGAGAAAAAATATTTGCTGGTATTTCAGAAACTCGTTATTTCTTAGAAGCTTGGCAACCCCTCTCAATGAAAGTGCTTTTCCACAGTCTGTGCCTAGGGCTACTTGAAGAGGAAACAAACCATAGAGACAAAACTGAGAACTCCTTTATTTTGTCAAGTTTCAAAGAGCTACTACAAACCATGTTGTATTTAGAGTTCCAAATTAATCTATCTATATAGGAGAGAACAGAGGGAACTTAAAACATAAACTGCTATTGTAAACGAACTCTTCAACCTAGAAGAACACAATTTGGTGAGCCACGTGGGATATGTGTTCTTGTCATTACCACCACGTATCATCAAGATTGGGTGAATAAATATTTGCTGGTATTTCGGAAACTCATTATTTCTTAGAAGCTTGGCAACCCCTCTCAATGAAAGTGCTTTTCCACACTCTGTGCCTAGGGCTACTTGAAGAGGAAACAAACCATAGAGACAAAACTGAGAACTCCTTTATTTTGTCAAGTTTCAAAGAGCTACTACAAACCATGTCGGATTAAAGAGTTCCAAATTCATTTATCTATATAAGAGAGAACAGAGTGAAACCTACATATAAAACTGCTACTGTAGACGAACGCTTCAACCTAGAAGAACACAATTTGGTGAGCCAAGTGGTATTTGTGTACTGATCATTACCACCACGTATCATCAATATTGGGTGAAAAAATATTTGCTTATATTTCAGAAACTCGTTATTTCTTAGAAGCTTGCCAACCCCTCTCATGAAATTGCTTTTCCACAGTCTGTGCCTAGGGGTACTTGAAGAGGAAACAAAACATAGAGAAAAAACTGAGAGCAGATTTATTTTGTCACGTTTCAAAGAACTACTACAAACCATGTTGGATTTAGATTTCCAAATTCATCTATCTACATAGGAGAGAAAAGAGGGAAACCTAAATATAAAAACTGCTACTGTAGAAGAACGCTTCAACCCAGAAGAACAAAATTTGTTGAGCCAAGTGGATTTGTGTACTGATCAATACCACCAAGTATCATCAAGATTGGGTGAAAAAATATTTGCTGGTATTTCGGAAACTCGTTATTTCTTAGAAGCTTGGCAACCCCTCTCAATGAAAGTGCGTTTCTACAGTCTGTGCCTAGGGCTACTTGAAGAGGAAACAAACCATAGACAAAACTGATAACTTCGTTTATTTTGTCAAGTTTCAAAGAGCTACTACAATCCATGTTGGATTTAGAGTTCCAAATTCATCTATCTATATAGGAGAGAACAGAGGGAACCCCTAAAAATATAAATAGCTACTGTAAAAGAACGCTTCAAACTAGAAGAACAAAATTTGGTGAGCCACGTGAGATTTGTGTACTTGTCATTACCACCATGTATCATCAAAATTGGGTGAAAAAATATTTGCTGGTATTTTGGAAACTCGTAATTTCTTGGAAGCTTGGCAAACCCTTTCAATGAAATTGCTTTTCCAGAGTCTCTGCTTAGGACTACATGAAGAGGAAACAAACCATAGAGACAAAACTGAGAACTCCTCTTTTGTCAAGTTTCTAAGAGCTACTACAAACCATGTTGGATTTAGACTTCCAAAATCATCTATCTATATAGGAGAGAACAGATGGAAACCTGCATATAAAAACTGCTACTGTAGACGAACGCTTCAACCTAGAAGAACAAATTTGATGAGCCCAAGTGGGATTTGTGTACTGATCATTACCACCAAGTGTCATCAAGATTGGGTGAAAAAATATTTGCTGGTATTTCAGAAACTCGTTATTTGTTAGAAGCTTGGCAGCCCCTCTCAATGAAAGTGCTTTTCCACAGTTTGTGCCTAGGGGTGCTTGAAGAGGAAACAAACCATAAAGGTAAAACTGAGAACTCCTTTATTTGTCAAGTTTCAAAGAGCTACTACAAACCATGTTGGATTTAGACTTCCAAATTTATCTATCTATATAGGAGGGAACAGTGTGAAACCTAAAATAAAAACTGCTACTTGAAACGAACGCTTCAACCTAGAAGAACAGAATTTGGTGAGCCAAGTGGGATTTGTGTACTTGTCATTACCACCACGTATCATCAAGATTGGGTGTAAAAATATTTGCTGGTATTTAAGAAACTCGCAATTTCTTGGAAGCTTGGAAATCCCTTTCAATGAAAGTGCTTTTCCACAGTCTCTGCTTAGTGCTACTTGAAGACTATACAACTCATAGAGACAAAACTGAGAACTACTTTGTATTGTCAAGTTTCAAAGAGCTAGTACAAACCGTGTTGGATTTAGAGTTTCAAATTCATCTATCTATATAGGAGAGAACAGAGGAAAAGCTACATATAAAAACTGCTACTGTAGACGAACGCTTCAACCTAGAAGAACAAAATTTGGTGAGCCAAGAGGGATTTGTGTACTGATCATTACCACCATGTATCATCAAGATTGGGTGAATAAATATTCGCTGGTATTTCAGAAACTCGTTATTTCTTAGAAGCTTGGCAACCCCTCTCAATGAAAGTGCTTTTCCACAGTCTGTGCCTAGGGATACTTGAACAGGAAACCAACCAGAGAGACAAATCTGAGAACTCCTTTATTTTGTCAAGTTTCAAAGAGCTACTATAAACCATGTTGAATTTAGAGTTCCAAATTCATCTATCTACATAGGAGAGAACAGAGGGAAACCTAAATATATAAACTGCTACTGTAAACGAATGCTTCAACCTAGAAGTGTCCAATTTTGGTGAGTCAAATGGGATTTGTGTACTGATCATTACCATCAAGTATCATCAAGACTGGGTGAATAAATATTTGCTGGTATTTTGGAAACTCGTTATTTCTTAGAAGTTTGGCAAACCCTCTCAATGCAAGTGCTTTTCCAAAGTCTGTGCCTAGGGCTTCTTGAAGAGGAAACAAACCATAGAGACAAAACTGAGAACACCTTTATTTTGTCAAATTTCAAAGAGCTACTACAAACCATGTTGGATTTAGAGTTTCAAATTCATCTATCTATATAGGAGAGAGCAGAGTGAAACCTAAATATAAATACTGCTACTGTAGACGAACGCTTAAACCTAGAAGAACAAAATTTGGTGAGACAAGTGGGATTTGTGTACTGATCATTACCACCACGTATCATCAAAATTGGGTGAAAAAATATTTGCTGGTACTTAGGAAACTCGTTATTTCTTAGAAGCTTGGCAACCCCTCTCAATGAAAATGCTTTTCCACAATCTGTGCTTAGGCTACTTGAAGAGGAAAGAAACCATAGAGACAAAACTGAGAACTCCTTTATTTTGTCAAGTTTCAAAGAGCTACTGCAAACCATGTTGGATTTAGAGTTCCAAATTTTTCGGTCTATATAAGAGAGAACAGAATGAAACCTAAAAAAAAAAAAAACTGCTACTGTAAACGAACGCTTCAACCTAGAAGAACAAAATTTGGTGAGCCAAGTTGGATTTGTGTACTTGTCAATACCATCACGTATCATCTAGATTGGGTGAAAAAGTATTTGCTGGTATTTCGGAAACTCGTAATTTCTTGGAAGCTTCACAACTCCTTTCAATGAAAGTGCTTTACCACAGTCTCTTCTTAGGGCTACTTGAAGAGGAAAAAAATTATAGAGAAAAAACTGAGAACTACTTTTTTTGTAAAGTTTCAAAGAGCTAGTACAAACCATGTTGGATTTAGAGTTCCAAATTCAGCTATCTATATAGGAGAGAACAGAGGGAAACCTAAAAATATAAACTGCTACTGTAAACGAACGCTTCAAACTAGAAGAACAAAACTTGGTGAGTCAATTGGGATTTGTGTACCGATCATTACCACCAAGTATCATCAAGATTGGGGGAAAAAATATTTGCTGGTATTTCGGAAACTCGTTATTTCTTCGAAGCTTGGCAACCCCTTTCAATGAAAGTGCTTTTACACAGTCTCAGCTTAGGGCTACTTTAAGAGGAAACAAATCATAGAAACAAAACTGAGAACACCTTTATTTTGCCAAGTTTCAAAGAGCTACTACAAACCATGTTGGATTTAGAGTTACAATTTCATCTATCTATATAAAAAAGAACAGAGGGAAACCTAAAAATATAAACTGCTACTGTAAACGAACGCTTCAACCTAGAAAAACAAAATTTCGTGAGTCAAGTGGGATTTCTGTACCGATCATTACCACCAAGTATCATCCAGATTGGGTGAAAAAATATTTGCTGGTATTTCGGAAACTCGTAATTACTAGGAAGCGTGGCAACCCTTTCAATGAAAGTGCTTTTCTACAGTCTGTGCCTAGGCCTAATTGAAGAGGAAACAAACCATAGAGAAAATACTGAGAACTCCTTTATTTTGTCAAGTTTCAAAGAGCTACTAAAAACCATGTTGGATTTAGAGTTCGAAATTCATTTATCTATATAAGAGAGAACAGAGGGAAACCTAAATATAAAAACTGCTACTGTAGACGAACTCTTAAATCTAGAAATACAAAATTTGGTGGCCAACTGGGATTTGTGTACTGATCATTACCACCAAGTATCATCAAGATTGGGTGAAAAAATATTAGCTGGTATTTTGGAAACTCGTTATTTCTTAAAAACCTTGGCAACCCTTCTCAATGAAAATGCTTTTCCACAATCTGTACCTAGGGCTATTGAAGAGGAAACAAACCATAGAGACAAAACTGAGATCTACTTTATTTTGTCAAGTTTCAAAGAGCTACTACAAACCATGTTGGATTTAGAGTTCCAAATTCATTTATCTATATAAGAGAGAACAGAGGGAAACCTAAATATAAAAACTGCTACTGTAGACGAACGCTTAAACCTACAAGAACAAAATTTGGTGAGCCAAGTGGGATTTGTGGACTGATCATTACCACCAAGTATCATCAAGATTGGGTGAAAAAATGTTTGCTGGTATTTCGGAAACTCGTTATTTCTTAGAAGCTTGGCATCCCCTCTCAATGAAAGTGCTTTTCCAAGTCTGTGCCTAGGGCAACTTGAAGAGGAAACAAACCATAGAGACAAAACTGAGAACTCCTTTAGTTTGTCAAGTTTCAAAGAGTTACTACATACCTTGTTGGATTTAGAGTTCCAAATTCATCTATCTATATAAAAGAGAACAGAGTGAAACCTAAAAATAAAAACTGCTACTATAAACGAACACTTCAACCTAGAAGAACAAAATTTGGTCAGGCAAGTGGGATTTGTGTACCTGTCATTACCTCCACGTATCTTCCAGATTGGTGAAAAAATATTTGCTGGTATTTCGGAAACTCGTTATTTCTTAGAAGCTTGGCAACACCTCTAATGAAAGTGCTTTCCACAGTCTGTGCCTATGGCTACTTGAAAAGAAAACAAACCATAGAGACAAAACTGAGAACTCCTTTATTTTGTCAAGTTTCAAAGAGCTACTACAAACCATGTTGGATTTATAGTTTCAAATTCATCTATCTATATTGGAGAGAGCAGCGTGAAACCTAAAAATAAAAACTGCTACTGTAAACGAACGATTCAACCTAGAAGAACTTAATTTGGTGAGCCACGTGGGATTTGTGTACTTGTAATTACCACCATGTATCATCAAATTTGGGTGGAAAAATATTTGCTGGTATTTCGGAAACTCCTAATTTCTTGGAAGCTTGGCAACCCCTTTCAATGAAATTGCTTTTCCAGAGTCTCTGCTTAGGACTACATGAAGAGGAAACAAAGCATAGAGACAAAACTGAGAACTCCTTTTTTGTCAAGTTTCTAAGAGCTACAACACACCATGTTGGATTTAGACTTCCAAAATCATCTATCTATATAGGAGAGAACAGAGGGAAACCTACATATAAAAACTGCTACTGTAGACGAACGCTTCAACCTAGAAGGACAAAATTTGATGAGCCAAGTGGGATTTGTTTACTTGTCATTACCACCACGTATCATCAACATTGGGTGAAAAAATATTTGCTGGTATTTCGGAAACTCTTTATTTCTTAGAAGCTTGGCAACCCCTCTCAATGAAAGTGCTTTTCCACAGTCTGTGCCTAGGGCTACTTGAAGAGGAAACACACCATAAAGACATAACGGAGACCTCCTTTATTTTGTCAAGATTCAAAAAGCTACTAAAAACCATGTTGGATTTAGAGTTTCAAATTCATATATCTATATAGGAGAGAACAGAGGGAACCCTAAAAATGTAAACTGCTACTGTAAACGAATGCTTCAACCTAGAAGGACAAAAGTTGGTGAGCCAAGTGGGATTTGTGTCCCGATCATTACCACCAATTATCATCAAGACTGGGTGAAAAAACTATTTGCTGGTATTTCGGAAACTCTTTATTTCTTAGAAGCTTGGCAACACCTCTAATGAAAGTGCTTTTCCACAGTCTGTGCGTAGGGCTACTTGAAGAGGAAACAAACCATAGAGACAAAACTGAGAACTCCTTTATTTTGTCAAGTTTCAAAGAGCTACTACAAACCATGTTGGATTTAGAGTTCCAAATTCATCTATCTGTATAGGAGAGAACAGAGTGAAACCTAAATATAAAAACTGCTACTCTAGACGAACGCTTCAACCTAGAGGAATAAAATTTGGTGAGTCAAGTTTGATTTGTGTACTGATCATTACCACCAAGTATCATCAAGATTGGGTGAAAAAATATTTGCTGGTGTTTCCGAAACTCCTTATTTCTTAGAAGCTTGGCAACCCCTCTCAATGAAAGTGCTTTCCAAAGTCTGTGCCTAGGGCTACATGAAGAGGAAACAAACCACAGAGACAAAGATGAGAACTACTTTATTTTGTCAAGTTTCAAGAAGCTACTACAAACCCTGTAGGATTTAGAGTTCAAAATTTATCTATCTATATAGGAGAGAACCGAGGGAAACCTAAATATAAAAACTGCTACTGTAGATGAACGCTTCAACCTAGAAGAACAAAATTTGGTGAGCCAAGTGGGAATTTTGTACTGATCATTACCACCAAGTATCATGAAGATTGGGAGAAAAAATATTTGCTGGTATTTCAGAAACTCGTTATTTCTTAGAAGCTTGGCAACCCCTCTCAATGAAAGTGCTTTTCCACAGTCTGTGCCTAGGGCTACTTGAAGAGGAAACAAACCATAGAGACAAAACTGAGAACTCCTTTATTTTGTCAAGTTTCAAAGAGCTACTACAAACCATGTTGTATTTAGAGTTCCAAATTAATCTATCTATATAGGAGAGAACAGAGGGAACCCTAAAAACATAAACTGCTATTGTAAACGAACTCTTCAACCTAGAAGAACACAATTTGGTGAGCCACGTGGGATATGTGTTCTTGTAATTACCACTACGTATCATCAAGATTGGGTGAATAAATATTTGCTGGTATTTCGGAAACTCATTATTTCTTAGAAGCTTGGCAACCCCTCTCAATGAAAGTGCTTTTCCACACTCTGGGCCTAGGGCTACTTGAAGAGGAAACAAACCATAGAGACAAAACTGAGAACTCCTTTATTTTGTCAAGTTTCAAAGAGTTACTACAAACCATGTCGGATTAAGAGTTCCAAATTCATTTATCTATATAAGAGAGAACAGAGTGAAACCTACATATAAAAACTGCTACTGTAGACGAACGCTTCAACCTAGAAGAACACAATTTGGTGAGCCAAGTGGGATTTGTGTACTGATCATTACCACCACGTATCATCAATATTGGGTGAAAAAATATTTGCTTATATTTCAGAAACTCGTTATTTCTTAGAAGCTTGCCAACCCCTCTCAATGAAATTGCTTTTCCACAGTCTGTGCCTAGGGGTACTTGAAGAGGAAACAAAACATAGAGAATAAACTGAGAGCAGATTTATTTTGTCACGTTTCAAAGAACTACTACAAACCATGTTGGATTTAGATTTCCAAATTCATCTATCTACATAGGAGAGAAAAGCGGGAAACCTAAATATAAAAACTGCTACTGTAGACGAACGCTTCAACCCAGAAGTACAAAATTTTTTGAGCCAAGTGGGATTTGTGTACTGATCAATACCACCAAGTATCATCAAGATTGGGTGAAAAAATATTTGCTGGTTTTTCGGAAACTCGTTATTTCTTAGAAGCTTGGCAACCCCTCTCAATGAAAGTGCGTTTCTACAGTCTGTGCCTAGGGCTACTTGAAGAGGAAACAAACCATAGACAAAACTGATAACTTCGTTATTTTGTCAAGTTTAAAGAGCTACTACAATCCATGTTGGATTTAGAGTTCCAAATTCATCTATCTATATAGGAGAGAACAGAGGGAACCCTAAAAATATAAATAGCTACTGTAAAAGAACGCTTCAAACTAGAAGAACAAAATTTGGTGAGCCACGTGAGATTTGTGTACTTGTCCATTACCACCATGTATCATCAAAATTGGGTGAAAAAATATTTGCTGGTATTTTGGAAACTCGTAATTTCTGGAAGCTTGGCAAAACCTTTCAATGAAATTGCTTTTCCAGAGTCTCTGCTTAGGACTACATGAAGAGGAAACAAACCATAGAGACAAAACTGAGAACTCCTCTTTTGTCAAGTTTCTAAGAGCTACTACAAACCATGTTGGATTTAGACTTCCAAAATCATCTATCTATATAGGAGAGAACAGAGGGAAACCTGCATATAAAAACTGCTACTGTAGACGAACGCTTCAACCTAGAAGAACAAAATTTGATGAGCCAAGTGGGATTTGTGTACTGATCATTACCACCAAGTGTCATCAAGATTGGGTGAAAAAATATTTGCTGGTATTTCAGAAACTCGTTATTTGTTAGAAGCTTGGCAGCCCCTCTCAATGAAAGTGCTTTTCCACAGTTTGTGCCTAGGGGTGCTTGAAGAGGAAACAAACCATAAAGGTAAAACTGAGAACTCCTTTATTTTGTCAAGTTTCAAAGAGCTACTACAAACCATGTTGGATTTAGACTTCCAAATTTATCTATCTATATAGGAGGGAACAGTGTGAAACCTAAAAATAAAAACTGCTACTTGAAACGAACGCTTCAACCTAGAAGAACAGAATTTGGTGAGCCAAGTGGGATTTGTGTACTTGTCATTACCACCACGTATCATCAAGATTGGGTGTAAAAATATTTGCTGGTATTTAAGAAACTCGCAATTTCTTGGAACTTGGAAATCCCTTTCAATGAAAGTGCTTTTCCACAGTCTCTGCTTAGTGCTACTTGAAGACTATACAAACCATAGAGACAAAACTGAGAACTACTTTGTATTGTCAAGTTTCAAAGAGCTACTACAAACCATGTTGGATTTAGAGTTCCAAATTCATCTATATATATAGGAGAGAACAGACGGAATCTTAAATATAAATACTGCTACTGTAGACGAACGATTCAACCTAGAAAAACAAAATTTGTTGAGCAAAGTGGGATTTGTGTACTGTTAATTACCACAAAGTATCATCAAGATTGGGTGAAAAAATATTAGCTGTTATTTTGGAAACTCGTTATTTCTTAGAAGCTTGGCTACCCCTCTCAATCAAAATGCTTTTCCACAATCTGTACCTAGGGCTATTGAAGAGAAAACAAACCATAGAGACAAACCTGAGAACTCCTTTATTTTGTCAAGTTTCAAAGAGCTACTACAAACCATGTTGGATTTAGAGTTCAAAATTAATTTATCTATATAAGAGAGAACAGAGGGAAACCTAAATATAAAAACTGCTACTGTAGACGAACGCTTAAACCTAGAAGAACAAAATTTGGTGAGCCAAGTGGGATTTGTGGACTGATCATTACCACCAAGTATCATCAAGAATGGGTGAAAAAATATTTTCTGGTATTTCGGAAACTCGTTATTTCTTAGAAGCTTGGCAACCCCTCTCAATGAAAGTGCTTTTCCAAGTCTGTGCCTAGGGCAACTTGAAGAGAAAAACAAACCATAGAGACAAAACTGAGAACTCCTTTATTTCCTCAAGTTTCGAAGAGCTACTACAAACTATGTTGGATTTAGCGTTCCAAATTCATCTATCTATATAAAAAAGAACAGAGGAAAACCTAAAAATATAAACTTCTACTGTAACCGAACGCTTCAACCTAGAAGAACACAATTTGGTGAGTCAAGTGGGATTTGTGTACCGATCATTACCACCATGTATCATCAAGATTGGGTGAAAAAATATTTGCTGGTATTTCCGAAACTCTTTATTTCTTAGAAGCTTGGCAACCCCTCTCAATAAATTTGCTTTTCCACAGTCTGTGCCTAGGGCTACTTGAAGAGGAAACAAACGACAGGGACAAAACTGAGAACTCCTTTATTTTGTCAACTTTCAAAGAGCTATTACAAACCATGTTGGATTTAGCGTTCCAAATTCATCTATCTACATAGGAGAGAACAGAGGGAAACCTAAAAATATAAACTGCTACTGTAAACGAATGCTTCAACCTAGAAGTGTCAAAATTTGGTTAGTCAAGTGGGATTTGTGTACTGATCATTAACACCACTTATCATCAAAATTGGGTGAAAAAATATTTGCTGGTACTTAGGAAACTCGTTATTTCTTAGAAGCTTGGCAACCCCTCTCAATGAAAATGATTTCCACAATCTGTGCTTAGGGCTACTTGAAATGGAAACAAACCTTAGAGACAAAACTGAGAACTCTTTTATTTTGTCAAGTTTCAAAGAGCTACTGCAAACCATGTTGGATTTAGAGTTCCAAATTTTTCGGTCTATATAAGAGAGAACAGAATGAAACCTAAAAAAAAAAAAAAAAAAAAAAACTGCTATTGTAAACGAACGCTTCAACCTAGAAGAACAAAATTTGGTGAGCCAAGTGGGATTTGTGTACTTGTCAATACCATCACGTATCATCTAGATTGGGTGAAAAAGTATTTGCTGGTATTTTGGAAACTCGTTATTTCTTAGAAGCTTGGCAACCCCTCTCAATGAAATTGCTTTTCCAAGTCTGTGCCTAGGGCAACTTGAAGAGGAAACAAACCATAGAGACAAAACTGAGAACTCCTTTATTTCCTCAAGTTTCGAAGAGCTACTACAAACTATGTTGGATTTAGCGTTCCAAATTCATCTATCTATATAAAAAAGAACAGAGGAAAACCTAAAAATATAAACTTCTACTGTAACCGAATGCTTCAACCTAGAAGAACAAAATTTGGTGAGTCAAGTGGGATTTGTGTACCGATCATTACCACCAAGTATCATCAAGATTGTGAGAAAAAATATTTGGTGGTATTTCGGAAACCCGTAATTTCTTGGAAGCTTGGCAACTAATTTCAAAGAAAGTGATTTTCCACAGTCTGTTTTTAGGACTACTTGAAGAGGAAACAAATCATAGATACAAAACTGAGAACTACTTTTTTTTGTCAAGTTTCAAAAGCTAGTACAAACCATGTTGGATTTAGAGTTCCAAATTCAGCTATCTATATAGAAGAGAAGAGAGTGAAACATAAAAATATAAACTGCTACTGTAAAAGATCGCTTCAAACTAGAAGAACAAAATTTGTTGAGTCAAGTGGGATTCCTGTACCTATCATTACCACCAAGTATCATCAAGATTGTGAGAAAAAATATTTGGTGGTATTTTGAAAACTCATTATTTCTTAGAAGCTTGGCAACCCCTCTCAATGAAAGTGCTTTTCCACAGTCTGTGCCTAGGGCTACTTGAAGAGGAAACAAACCATAGAGACAAAACTGAGAACTCCTTTATTTTGTCAAGTTTCAAAGCGCTACTACAAACCATGTTGGATTTAGAGTTCCAAATTCATCTATCTATATACGAGAAAACAGAGTGAAAATTACATATAAAAACTGCTACGGTAGACAAACGCTTCAATCAAGAAGAACACAATTTGGTGAGCCAAGTAGGATTTATGTACTTGTCATTACCACCACGTATCATCAAGATTGGGTGAAAAAAGATTTGCTGGTATTTCCGAAACTCATAATTTCTTGGAAGCTTGGCAACCCCTTTCAATGAAAGTGGTTTTCCACAGCCTCTGCTTAGGTCTATTTAAATAGGAAACAAATCATAGAGACAAAACTGAGAACTCCTGTATTTTGTCAAGTTTCAAAGAGCTACTACAAACCATGTTGGATTTAGAGTTCCAAATTCATCTATCTATATAGAAGAGAACAGAGTGAAACCTAAATCTAAAAACTGCTACTGTAGACGAACGCTTCAACCAAGAAGAAGAATATTTGGTGAGCCAAGTGGGATTGGTGTACTGATCATTACCACCAAGTATCATCAAGGTTGGGTGAAAAAGTATTTGCTGGTATTTGGGAAACTCGTTATTTCTTAGAAGATTGGCAACCCCTCTCAATGAAAGTGCTTTTCAACAGTCTGTTCCTAGGGCTCCTTGAAGAGGAAAGAAACCATAGGGACAAAACTGAGAACTACTTTTTTTTGTAAAGTTTCAAAGAGCTAGTACAACCATGTTGGATTTAGAGTTCCAAATTCAGCTATCTATATAGGAGAGAACAGAGGGAAACCTAAAAATATAAACTGCTACTGTAAACGAACGCTTCAAACTAGAAGAACAAAATTTGGTGAGTCAAGTGGGATTTGTGTACCGATCATTACCACCAAGTATCATCAAGATTAGGTGAAAAAATATTTGCTGGTATTTCGGAAACTCGTTATTTCTTGGAAGCTTGGCAAACTCTTTCAATGAAAGTGCTTTTCCACAGTCTGTGCCGAGGGCTACTTGAAGAGGAAACAAACCATAGAGAAAAAACTGAGAACTCCTTTATTTTGTCAAGTTTCAAAGAGCTACTACAAACCATGTTGGATTTAGAGTTCCAAATTCATCTAACTATATAAGAAAGAACAGAGGGAAACCTACATGTAAATACTGCTACTGTAGACGAACGCTTCAACCGAGAAGAACACAATTTGATGAGCAAAGTGGGATTTGTGTACTGATCATTACCACCACGTATCATCAAGATTGGGTGAAAAAATATTTGCTGGTATTTCGGAAACTCGTTAATCTTAGAAGCTGGGCAAACCCTCTCAATGAAAGTGCTTTTCCACAGTCTGTGCCTAGGGCTACTTGAAGAGGAAACAAACCATAGAGACAAAACTGAGAACTCCTTTATTTTGTACAGTTTCAAAGGGCTATTACAAACCATGTTGGATTTAGAGTTCCAAATTCATCTATCTGTATAGGAGAGAACAGAGTGAAACATAAATATAACAACTGCTACTGTAGACGAACGATTCAACCTAGAAGAACAAAATTTGGTGAGCCAAGTGAGATGTGTGTACTGATCATTACCACCACGTATCATCAAGAATGGATGAAAAAATATTTGCTGGTATTTTGGAAACTCGTAATTTCTTGGAAGCTTGGCAACCCCTTTCAATGAAAGTGCTTTTCCACAGTCTCTGCATAGGGCTACTTGAAGAGGAAACAAATCATAGAGATAAAACTGAGAACTACTTTTTCTTGTCAAGTTTCAAAGAGCTACTACAAACCATGTTGGATTTAGAGTTCCAAATTCATCTGTCTATATAGGAGAGAACAGAGGGAAATCTAAAAATATAAACTGAACTGTAAATGAACGATTCAAACTAGAAGAACAAAATTTGGTGAGCCAAGTGGGATTTGTGTACCGATCATTACCACCAAGTATCATCAAGATTAGGTGAAAAAATATTTGCTGGTATTTCGGAAACTCGTTATTTCTTGGAAGCTTGGCAAACTGTTTCAATTAAAGTGCTTTTCCACAGTCTGTGCCTTGGGCTACATGAAGAGGAAACAAACCATAGAGAAAAAACTGAGGACTAATTTATTTTGTCAAGTTTCAAAGGCTACTACAAAACATGTTGGATTTTGAGTTCCAAATTCATCTGTTTATATATGAGAAAACAGAGAGAAAACTACATATAAAAACAGCTACTGTAGACGAACGCTTCAACCTTCAAGAACACAATTTGGTGAGCCAAGCGGGATTTGTGTACTGATCATTTCCACCACGTATCATCAAGATTGGATGAAAAAATATTTGCTGGAATTTCGGAAACTCGTTATTTCGTAGAAGATTGGCAACCCCTCTCAATGAAAGTGCTTTTCCAGAGTCTTTGCCTAGGGCTCATTTAAGAGGAAAGAAACCATAGAGACAAAACTGAGAACTCCTTTATTTTGTCAAGTTTCAAAGAGCTACTATAAACCATGTTGGATTTAGATATCCAAGTTCATCTATCTATATTGGAGAGAACAATGTGAAACCTAAAAATAAAAAATGCTACTGTAAACGAAAGCTTCAACCGCGAAGAACAAAATTTGGTGAGCCAAGTGGGATTTGTGTACCCATCATTACCACCAAGTATCATCAAGATTCGGTGAAAAAATATTTGCTGGTGTTTCGGAAACTCTTTATTTCTTCGAAGCTTGGCAACCCGTTTCATTGAAAGTGCTTTTCCACAGTCTCTGCTTAGGGCTACGTGAAGAGGAAACAAACCATAGAGACAAAACTGAGAACTCCTTTATTTTGTCAAGTTACAAAGCGCTACTACAAACCATGTTGGATTTAGAGTTCCAGATTCATCTATCTATATACGAGAGAACAGAGGGAAAACTACATGTAAAAACTGGTACTGTAGACGAACGCTTCAACCGAGAAGAATACAATTTGGTGAGCCAAGTAGGATTTATGTACTTGTCATTACCACCAAGTATCATCAAGATTGGGTGAAAAAATATTTGCTGGCATTTCAGAAACTCGTGATTTCGTAGAAGCTTGGCAACCCCTCTCAATGAAAGTGCTTTTCCACAGTCTGTTTATAGGGTTACTTGAAGAGGAAACAAACCATAGAGACAAAACTGAGAACTCCTTTATTTTGTCAACTGTCAAAGAGCTACTACAAACCATGTTGGATTTAGAGTTCCAAATTCATCTATCTATATGGAAGAGAACAGGGTGTAACCTAAATATTAAATCTGCTACTGTATTCGAAGTCTTCAACCTAGAAGAACAAAATTTGGTGAGCCAAGTGGGATTTGTGTACCGATCATTACCACCAATTATCATCAAGATTGGGTGAAAAAAAATTTGCTGGTGTTTCGGAAACTCGTTATTTCTTAGAACCTTGGCAACCCCTCTCAATGAAAGTGCTTTTCCACAGTCTGTGCCTAGGGCTACTTGAAGGGGAAACAAACCATAGAGACAAAACTGAGGACTCCTTTATTTTGTCAACTTTCAAAGAGCTACTACAAACCATGTTGTATTTAGAGTTCCAAATTCATCTATCTATATAAGAGAGAACAGAGTGAAACCTAAATATAAAAACTCCTACTGTAGACGAACGCTTAAACCTAGAAGAACAAAATTTGTTGAGCCTAGGGCGATTTGTGGACTTATTATTACCACCAAGAATCATCAAGATTGGGTGAAAAAATATTTGCTGGCATTTTGGAAATTCGTGATTTCGTAGAAGCTTGGCAACCCCTTTCAATGAAAGTGCTTTTCCACAGTCTCTGCTTAGGGCTACTTGAAGAGGAATCAAATCATAGAGACAAAACTGAGAACTACTTTTTTTGTCAAGTTTCAAAGAGCTACTACAAACCATGTTGTATTTAGAGTTCCAAATTCATCTATCTATGTAGGAGAGAAAAGAGTGAAACCTAAACATAAAAACTGCTACTGTAGACGAACGCTTCAAACTACAAGAACAAAATGTGGTGAGCCAAGTGGGATTTGTGTACCGATCATTACCACCACGTATCATCCAGATTGGGTGAAAAAATATTTGTTGGTATTTCGGAAACTCGTAATTTCTTGGAAGCTTGGCAACCCCTTTCAATGAAAGTGCTTTTCCACAGTCTCTGCTTAGGGCTACTTGAAGAGGAAACAAACCATAGAGACAAAACTGAGAACTCCTTTATTTTGTCAAGTTTCAAAGAGCTACTAGAAACCATGTTGCATTTAGAGTTCCCAATTCATCTATCTATATAGGAGAGAACAGAGTGAAACCTAAAAATAAAAACTGCTACTTTAAACGAACGCTTCAACCTAGAAGAACAAAATTTGGTGAGTCAAGTGGGAGTTGTGTACTTGTCATTTCCACCAAGTATCATCAAGATTGGTTGAAAAAATATTTCCTGTTTTTTCAGAAACTCGTTATTTCTTAGAAGCTTGGCAACCCCTCTCAATGAAAGTGCTTTCCCACAGTCTGTGCCTAGGGCTACTTGAAGAGGAAACAAACCATAAAAACAAAATTGAGAACTACTTTATTTGGTCAAGTTTCAAAGAGCTACTACAAACCATGTTGGATTTAAAGTTTCAAATTCATCTATCTATATAGGATAGAACAGAGTGAAACATAATATAAAAATTGCTACTATAGACGAACGCTTAATAGTAGAAGAACACAATTTGGTGAGCCAAGTGGGATTTGTGTACTTGTCATTACCACCATATATCATCATGTTTGGGTGAAAAAATATTTCCTGTTTTTTCAGAAACTCGTTATTTTTTGGAAGCTTGGCAACCCGTTTCAATGAAAGTGCTTTTCCACAGTCTGTGACTAGGGCTACTTGAAGAGGAAACAAACAATAGAGACAATACTGAGAACTCCTTTATTTTGTCAAGTTTCAAAGAGCTACTACAAACCATGTTGGATTTAGAGTTCCAAATTCATCTATCCATATAGGAGAGAACACAGGGAAACCTAAAAATATAAACTGCTACTGTAAACGAACGCTTCAACCTAGAAGAACAAAATTTGGTAAGCCCAGTGGGATTTGTGTACTTGTCATGACCACTACGTATCATCAAGTTTGGGTGAAAAAATATTTGCTGGTATTTCAGAAACTCATAGTTTCTTGGAAGCTTGGCAACCCCTTTTAATGAAAGTGCTTTTCCACAGTCTCTGCTTAGGGCTACTTGAAGGAAAAACAAACCATAAAGACAAAACTGAGAACTACTTTATTTTGTCAAGTTTCAAAGAGCTCCTACAAACCATGTTGGATTTAGAGTTCCAAATTCATCTATCTATATAGGAGAGAACAGAGTGAAACCTAAATATAAAAACTGCTAATGTAGACGACGGATTCAACCTAGAAGAAGAAAATTTGGTGAGCCAAGTGGGATTTGTGTACTTGTCATAACCAAGACGTATCATCAAGTTTGGGTGAAAAAATATTTGCTGGTATTTCGGAAACTCATAATTTCTTGGAGCTTGACAACCCCTCTCAATGAAAGTGCTTTTCCGCAGTCTGTGCCTAGGGCTACATGAAGAGGAAACAAACCATAGAGACAAAACTGAGAACTGCTTTATTTTGAAAAGTTTCAAAGAGCTACTACAAACCATGTTGTATTTAGAGTTAAAAATTCATCTATCTATATAGGAGAGAACAGAGTGAAACCTAAATATAAAAATTGCTACTGAAGACGAACGCTTAAAACTAGAAGAACACAATTTGGTGAGCCATGTGGGATTTATGTACTGATCATTACCACCAACTATCATCAAGATTGGGTGAAAAAATATTTGCTGGTATTTCAGAAACTCGTTATTTCTTTGAAGCATGGTAACCACTCTCAATGAAAGTGCTTTTCCACAGTCTGTGCCTAGACTACTTGAAGAGGAAAGAAACCATAGAGACAAAACTGAGAACTCCTTTATTTTGTCACGTTTCCAAGAGCTACTACAAACCATGTTGGATTTAGAGTTCCAAATTCATCTATCTATATAGGAAAGAGCAGAGTGAAACCTAAAAATAAAAACTGCAACTGTAAACGAACGCTTCAACCTAGAAGACCAAAATTTGGTGAGCCAAGTGGGATTTGTGTTTTGATCATTACCACCAAGTATCATCAAGATTGAGTGAAAAAATATTTGCTGGTACTTCGGAAACTCGTTATTTCATAGAAGCTTGGCAACCCCTCTCAATGAAAGTACTTTTCCACAGTCTGGTCATAGGGCTACTTGAAGAGGAAACAAACCATGGGGACAAAACTGAGAACTCCTTTATTTTGTCACGTTTCCAAGAGCTACTACAAACCATGTTGGATTTAGAGTTCCAAATTCATCTATCTATATAGGAAAGAACAGAGTGAAACCTAAAAATACAAACTGCTACTGCAAACGAACGCTTCAAAATAGAAGAACAAAATTTGGTGAGCCAAGTGGGATTTGTGTACTGATCATTACCACCACGTATCATCAAGATTGGGTGAAAAAATATTTGCTGGTATTTCGGAAACTCGTTATTTCTTAGAAGCTTGGCAACCCCTCTCAATGAATGTGCTTTTCCCCAGTCTGTGTCTAGGGCTATTTGAAGAGGAAACAAATCATAGAGAAAAAACAGAGAACTACTTTTTTTTGTCAAGTTTCAAAGAGCTACTATGAACCATGTTGGATTTAGAGTTCCAAATTCATCTATCTATATAAGAGAGAACAGAGTGAAACCTAAATATATAAACTGCTAGTGTAGACGAACGGTTAAACCTAGAAGAATAAAATTTGGGGAGCCAAGTGGGATTTATGTGCTTGTCATTACCACCACGTATCATCAAGATTGTGTGAAAAAATATTTGCTTTTATTTCGGAAACTCGTAATTTCTTGGAAGCTTGGCAACTCCTTTCAATGAAAGTGCTTTTCCACAGTCTGTGCCTAGGGCTACTTGAAGAGGAAACAAACCATAGAGACAAAACTGAGAACTCCTTTATTTTTTCAAGTTTCAAAGAGCTCCAAATTCATCTATCTATATAGGAGAGAATAGAGGGAAACCTAAAAATATAAACTGCTACTGCAAACGAACGCTTCAAAATAGAAGAACAAAATTTGGTGAGTCAAGTGGGATTTGTGTACCCATCATTATCACCAAGTATCATCAAGATTGGGTGAAAAAATATTTGCTGGTATTTCGGAAACTCGTGATTTCTTGGAAGCTTGGCAACCCCTTTCAATGAAAGTGCCTTTCCACAGTCTCTGCTTAGGGCTACCTGAAGAGGAAACAAATCATAGAGACAAAACATAGAACTACTTTTTTTTGACAAGTTTCAAAGAGCTACTACAAACCATGTTGGATTTAGAGTTCCAAATTCATCTATATAGAAGAGAACAGAGGGAAACCTAAAAATATAAACTGCTAATCTAAACGAACGCTTCAAAATAGAAGAACAAAATTTGGTGAGTCAAGTGGTATTTGTGTACCGATCATTACCATCAAGTATCATCAAGATTCGGTGAAAGAATATTTGCTGGTATTTCGGAAATCATTATTTTTTGGAAGCTTGGCAACCCCTTTAAATGAAAGTGCTATTCCACAG
This sequence comes from Callospermophilus lateralis, assembly GCF_048772815.1. Classification (NCBI taxonomy): domain Eukaryota; kingdom Metazoa; phylum Chordata; class Mammalia; order Rodentia; family Sciuridae; genus Callospermophilus; species Callospermophilus lateralis. Next base: position 128,033,492 of record NC_135307.1, on the reverse strand, counting down.
TCTGTGCCTAGGGCTACATGAAGAGGAAACAAACCATAGACACAAAACTGAGAACTCCTTTATTTTTTCAAGTTTCAAAGAGCTACTACAAACCATGTTGTACTTAGAGTTCCAAATTCTTCTATCTATATAGGAGAGAACAGAGTGAAACCTAAATATAAATACTGCTACACTAGACGAACAATTCAAACTAGAAGAACACAATTTGGTGAGCCAAGTGGGATTTGTGTACTTATCATTACCACCAAGTATCATCAAGATTGGGTGAAAAAATATTTGCTTTTATTTGGGAAAATCGTTATTTTTGGAAGCTTGGCAACCACTTTCAATGAAAGTGCTTTTCCACAGTCTGTAGATAGGGCTACTTGCAGAGGAAACAAACCATAGAGACAAAATTGAGAATTCCTTTATTTTGTCAAGTTTCAAAGAGCTACTACAAACCATATTGGATTTAGAGTTCCAAATTCTTCTATCTATATAGGAGAGAACAGAGTGAAACCAGAATATAAAAAGTGCTGCTGTAGACCAAAGCTTCAAACTACAAGAACACAATTTGGTTAGCCAAGTTTGATTTGTGTACCGATCATTACCACCGAGTATATTTAAGATTGGGCTAAATAATATTTGCTGGTATTTCGGAAACTCGATATGTCTTAGAAGCTTGGCAACCCCTCTCAATGAAAGTGCTTTTCCACAGACTGTGCCTAGGGCTACTTGAAAGGGAAACAAACCAGAGAGACAAAACTCAGAACTCCTTTATTTTGTCAAGTTTCAAAGAGCTTCTACAAACCATGTTGGATTTAGAGTTCCAAATTCATCTATCTATATAGGAGAGAACATAGGGAAACCTAAAAAAAAAAAAAAAAAAAAAAAAAAAAAAAATCTGCTACTGTAGAAGAACGCTTCAACCTAGAAGAACAAAATTTGGTGAGCCAAGTGGGATTTGTGTACTTGTCATTACCACCACGTATTATCAAGATTGGGTGAATAAATATTTGCTGGTATTTCGGAAATTCGTAATTTCTTGGAAGCTTGGCAACCCCTTTCAATGAAAGTGATTTTCCACAGTCTGTGCCTAGGGCTACTTGAAGAGGATAGAAACCATAGAGACAAAACTGAGAAATTTTTTATTTTGTCAAGTTTCAAAGAGCTACTAGAAACCATGTAGGTTTGAGAGTTCCAAATTCATCTATCTATATAGGAGAGAACAGAGTGAAACATAAATGTAAAAACTGCTACTCTAGACGAACGCTTCAACTTAGAAGAACAAAATTTGGTGAGCCAAGTGAGATTTTTGTACTGATCATTACCACCAAGTATCATCAAGATTGGGTGGAAAAATATTTGCTGGTATTTCGGAAACTCGTTATTTTTTAGAAGCTTTTCAACCCCTCTCAAAAAAAGTGCTTTTCCACAGTCTGTGCCTAGGGCTACTTGAAGAGGAAACAAACCATAGAGACAAAACTAAGAACTCCTTTATTTTGTCAAGTTTCAAAGAGCTACTACAAACCATGTTGGATTTAGAGTTCCAAATTCATCTATCTATATAGGAGAGAACAGAGTGAAACCTAAAAAAAAAAAAAAAACTGCTACTGTAGACGAACGCTTCAACCTAGAAGAACGAAATTTGGTGAGCCATGTGGGATTTGTGTACTTGTCATTACCACCAGGTATCATCAAGATTGGGTGAATAAATATTTGCTGGCATTTCGCAAATTCATAATTTCTTGGAAGCTTTGCAACCCCTTTCAATGAAAGCGCTTTTCCACAGTCTGTGCCCAGGGCTACTTGAAGAGGAAACAAAACATAGAGACAAAACTGAGAAATTTTTTATTTTGTCACGTTAAAGAGCTACTACATACCATGTTGGATTGAGAGTTGGAAATTCATCTATCTATATATGAGAGAACAGAGTGAAACGTAAATGTAAAAACTGCTACTGTAGACGAACGCTTCAACCTAGAAGAACAAAATTTGGTGAGCCAAGTGGGATTTGTGTACTGATCATTACCACCAAGTATCATCAAGATTGGGTGAAAAAATATTTGCTGGTATTTCGGAAACTCGTTATTTCTTAGAAGCTTGGCAACCCCTCTCAATAAAAGTCCTTTTCCACAGTCTGTGCCTAGGGCTACTTGCAGAGGAAACAAACCATAGAGACAAAACTGAGAATTCCTTTATTTTGTCAAGTTTCAAAGAGCTACTACAAACCATGTTGGATTTAGAGTTCCAAATTCATCTATCTATATAGGAGAGAACAGAGGGAAACTTAAATATAAAAACTGCTACTGCAGACGAACGCTTCAACCTAGAAGAACAAAATTTGGTGAGCCAAGTGGGATTTGTGTACTTGTCATTACCACCACGTATCATCAAGATTGGGTGAGTAAATATTTGCTGGTATTTCGGAAAGTCGTAATTTCTTGGAAGCTTGGCAACCCCTTTCAATGAAAGCGCTTTTCCACAGTCTGTGCATAGGGCTACTTGAAGAGGAAACAAACCATAGAGACAAAACCGAGAACTCCTTTATTTTGTCAAGTTTCAAAGAGCTACTACAAACCATGTTGGATTTAGAGTTCCAAATTCTTCTATCTATATAGGAGAGAACAGAGTGAAACCTGAATATAAAAACTGCTGCTGTAGACCAAAGCTTCAACCTACAAGAACACAATTTGTTTAGCCCAGTGGGATTTGTGTACTGATCATTACCACCGAGTATATCTAAGATTGGGCGAAAAAATATTTGCTGGTATTTCGGAAACTCGTTATTTCTTAGAAGCTTGGCAACCACTCTCAATGAAAGTGCTTTTCCACAGACTGTGCCTAGGGCTACTTGAAAGGGAAACAAACCATAGAGACAAAACTCAGAACTCCTTTCTTTTGTCAAGTTTCAAAGAGCTTCTACAAACCATGTTGGATTTAGAGTTCCAAATTCATCTATAAATATAGGAGAGAACAGAGTGAAACCTAAAAAAAAAAAAAAAAAAAAAAAAAAAAAAAAAAAACCTGCTACTGTAGACGAACGCTTCAACCTAGAAGAACAAAATTTGGTGAGCCAAGTGGGATTTGTGTACTTGTCATTACCACCACGTATCATCAAGATTGGGTGAATAAATATTTGATGGTATTTCGGAAATTCATAATTTCTTGGAAGCTTGGCAACCCCTTTCAGTGAAAGCGCTTTTCCACAGTCTGTGCCTAGGGCTACTTGAAGAGGAAACAAACCATAGAGACAAAACTGAGAACTCCTTTATTTTGTCAAGTTTCAAAAAGCTACTACAAACCATGTTTTGGATTTAGTGTTCCAAATTCTTCTATCTATATAGGAGAGAACAGAGTGAAACCTAATATAAATACTGCTACTGTAGAGGAACACTTCAACCTAGAAGAACACAATTTGGTGAGCCAAGTGGGATTTGTGTACTTATCATTACCACCAAGTATCATCAAGATTGGGTGAAAAAATATTTGCTTTTATTTCGGAAACTCGTTATTTTTGGAAGCTTGGCAACCACTTTCAATGAAAGTGCTTTTCCACAGTCTGTAGATAGGGCTACATGCAGAGGAAACAAACCATAGAGACAAAATTGAGAATTCCTTTATTTTGTCAAGTTTCAAAGAGCTACTAGAAACCATGTTGATTTTAGAGTTCCAAATTCTTCTATCTATATAGGAGAGAACAGAGTGAAACCTGAATATAAAAACTGCTGCTGTAGACCAACGCTTCAACCTACCTACAAGAACACAATTTGGTGAGCCAAGTGGGATTTGTGTACAGATCACTACCACCGAGTATATTTAAGATTGGGCGAAAAAATATTTGCTGGTATTTCGGAAACTCGTTATGTCTTAGAAGCTTGGCAACCCCTCTCAATGAAAGTGCTTTTCAACAGACTGTGACTAGGGCTACTTGAAAGGGAAACAAACCATAGAGACAAAACTCAGACCTCCTTTATTTTGTCAAGTTTCAAAGAGCTACTACAAACCATGTTGGATTTAGAGTTCCAAATTCATCTATCTATATAGGAGAGAACAGAGTGAAACCTAAATATATAAACTGCTAGTGTAGACGAACGGTTAAACCTAGAAGAAAAAAATTTGGGGAGCCAAGTGGGATTTATGTGCTTGTCATTACCACCACGTATCATCAAGATTGTGTGAAAAAATATTTGCTTTTATTTCGGAAACTCGTAATTTCTTGGAAGCTTGGCAACTCCTTTCAATGAAAGTGCTTTTCCACAGTCTCTGCTTAGGGCTACCTGAAGAGGAAACAAATCATAGAGAAAAAACAGAGAACTACTTTTTTTGTCAAGTTTCAAAGAGCTACTACAAACCATGTTGGATTTAGAGTTCCAAATTCATCTATCTATATAGAAGAGAACAGAGGGAAACCTAAAAATATAAACTGCTAATCTAAACGAACGCTTCAAAATAGAAGAACAAAATTTGTTGAGTCAAGTGGTATTTGTGTACCGATCATTACCATCAAGTATCATCAAGATTCGGTGAAAGAATATTTGCTGGAATTTCGGGAACTCGTTATTTCTTGGAAGCTTGGCAACCCCTTTAAATGAAATTGCTTTTCCACAGTCTGTGCCTAGGGCTACTTGAATAGGAAACAAACCATAGAGACAAAACTGAGAACTCCTTTATTTTATCAAGTTTCAAAGAGCTACTACAAACCATGTTGGATTTAGAGTTCCAAATTCTTCTATCTATATAGGAGAGAACAGAGTGAAACCTAAATATAAATACTGCTACTGTAGACGAACACTTCAACCTAGAAGAACACAATTTGGTGAGCTAAGTGGGATTTGTGTACTTATCATTACCACCAAGTATCATCAAGATTGGGTGAAAAAATATTTGCTGGTATTTCGGAAACTCGTTATTTTTGGAAGCTTGGCAACCACTTTCAATAAAGTGCTTTTAAATAGTCTGTAGATAGGGCTACTTGCAGAGGAGACAAACCATACAGACAAAAATGAGAATTCCTTTATTTTGTCAAGTTTCAAAGAGCTACTACAAACCATATTGGATTTAGAGTTCCAAATTCTTCTATCTATATAGGAGAGAACAGAGTGAAACCTGAATATAAAATCTGCTGCTGTAGACCAACGATTCAACCTACAAGAACACAATTTGGTGAGCCAAGTGGGATTTGTGTACCGATCATTACCACCCAGTATATTTAAGATTGGGCAAAAAAATATTTGCTGGTATTTCGGAAACTCGTTATTTCTTAGAAACTTGGCAACCCCTCGCAATGAAAGTGCTTTTCCACAGACTGTGCCTAGGGCTACTTGAAAGGGAAACAAACCATAGAGACAAAACTCAGAACTCCTTTATTTTGTCAAGTTTCAAAGAGATACTACAAACCATGTTGGATTTAGAGTTCCAAATTCATCTATCTATATAGGAGAGAACAGAGTGAAACCTAAAAAAAAAAAAAAAAAAAACAAAAACAAAAACAAAAAAAAAAAAAAAACTGCTACTATAGACGAACGCTTCAACCTAGAAGAACAAAATTTGGTGAGCCAAGTGGGATTTTTGTACTGATCATTACTAGCAAGTATCATCAAGAATGGGTGAAAAAATATTTGCTGGTATTTTGGAAATTCGTAATTTCTTGGAAGCTTGGCAACCCCTATCAGTGAATGCGCTTTTCCACAGTCTCTGCTTTGGGATTCTTGAAGAGGAAACAAACCATAGAGACAAAACTGAGAACTACTTTTTTTTGTCAAGTTTCAAAGAGCTACTACAAACCATGTTGAATTTAGAGTTCCAAATTCATCTATCTATATAGGAGAGAACAGAGGGAAACCTAAATACAAAAACTGCTACTGTAAACGAACACTTGAAACCAGAAGAACAAAATTTGGTGAGTCAAGTGGTATTTGTGTACCAATCATTAAAACCAAGTATCATCAAGATTGGGTGAAAAAATATTTGCTGGTATTTCGGAAACTCGTAATTTCTTGGAAGCTTGGCAACCCCTTTCAATGAAAGTGCTTTTCCACAGTCTGTGCCTGGGGCTACATGAAAAGGAAAAAAACAATAGAGACAAAACTGAGAACTCCTTTATTTTGTCAAGTTTCAAAGACCTACTAAAAACCATGTTGGATTTAGAGTTCCAAATACTTCCATCTATATAGGAGAGAACAGAGTGAAAACTAAATATAAAAACTGCTTCTGTAGACGAATGCTTCAACCTAAAAGAACACAATTTGGTGAGCCAAGTGGGAAATGTGTACTGATCATTACCACCACATATCATCAAGATTGGGTGAAAAAATATTTGCTGGGATTTCGGAAACTCGTAATTTCTTTGAAGCTTGGCAACCACTTTCAATGATAGTGCTTTTCCACAGTCTCAGCATAGGGCTACTTGAAGAGGAAACAAACCATAGAGACAAAACTGAGAACTACTTTATTTTGTCAAGTTTCAAGGAGCTACTACAAACCATGTTGGATTTAGAGTTCCAAATTTCTCTATCTATATAGGAGAGAACAAAGTGAAACCTAAATATATAAACTGCTAGTGTAGACGAACGGTTAAACCTAGAAGAATAAAATTTGGGGAGCCAAGTGGGATTTATGTGCTTGTCATTACCACCACGTATCATCAAGATTGTGTGAAAAAATATTTGCTTTTATTTCGGAAACTCGTAATTTGTAGGAAGCTTGTCAACTCCTTTCAATGAAAGTGCTTTTCCACAGTCTCTGCTTAGGGCTACCTGAAGAGGAAACAAATCATAGAGAGAAAACAGAGAACTACTTTTTTTGTCAAGTTTCAAAGAGCTACTACAAACCATGTTGGATTTAGAGTTCCAAATTCATGTATCTATATAGAAGAGAACAGAGGGAAACCTAAAAATATAAACTGCTAATCTAAACGAACGCTTCAAAATAGAAGAACAAAATTTGGTGAGTCAAGTGGTATTTGTGTACCGATCATTACCATCAAGTATCATCAAGATTCGGTGAAAGAATATTTGCTGGTATTTTGCGAGCTCGTTATTTCTTGGAAGCTTGGCAACCCCTTTAAATGAAAGTGCTATTCCACAGTCTGTGCCTAGGGCTACTTGAAGAGGAAACAAACCATAGAGACAAAACTGAGAACTCCTTTATTTTATCAAGTTTCAAAGAGCTACTACAAACCATGTTGGATTTAGAGTTCCAAATTCTTCTATCTATATAGGAGAGAACAGAGTGAAACCTAAAAATATAAACTGCTACTGTAGACGAACACTTCAACCTAGAAGAACACAATTTGGTGAGCCAAGTGGGATTTGTGTACTTATCATTACCACCAAGTATCATCAAGATTGGGTGAAAAAATATTTGCTTTTATTTCGGAAACTCGTTATTTTTGGAAGCTTGGCAACCACTTTCAATGAAAGTGCTTTTCCAAAGTCTGTAGATAGGGCTACTTGCAGAGGAAACAAACCATAGAGACAAAATTGAGAATTCCTTTATTTTGTCAAGTTTCAAAGAGCTACTACAAACCATATTGGATTTAGAGTTCCAAATTCTTCTATCTATATAGGAGAGAACAGAGTAAAACCTGAATATAAAAACTGCTGCTGTAGACCAACACTTCAACCTACAAGAACACAATTTGGTGAGCCAAGTGGGATTTGTGTACCGATCATTACCACCGCGTATATTTAAGATTGGGCGAAAAAATATTTGCTGGTATTTCGGAAACTCGATATGTCATAGAAGCTTGGCAACCCCTCTCAATGAAAGTGCTTTTCCACAGACTGTGCCTAGGGCTACTTGAAAGGGAAACAAACCATAGAGACAAAACTCAGAACTCCTTTATTTTGTCAAGTTTCAAAGAGCTACTAGAAACCATGTTGGATTTAGAGTTACAAATTCTTCTATCTATATAGGAGAGAACATAGGGAAACCTAAAAAAAAAAAAAAAAAAAAAAAAACTGCTACTGTAGACGAACGCTTCAACCTAGAAGAACAAAATTTGGTGAGCCAAGTGGGATTTGTGTACTTATCATTACCACCAAGTATCATCAAGATTGGGTGAAAAAATATTTGCTTTTATTTCTGAAACTCGTTATTTTTGGAAGCTTGGCAACCACTTTCAATGAAAGTGCTTTTCCAAAGTCTGTAGATAGGGCTACTTGCAGAGGAAACAAACCATAGAGACAAAACTGAGAACTAGTTTTTTTTGTCAAGTTTCAAAGAGCTACTACAAACCATGTTGGATTTAGAGTTCCAAATTCATCTATCTATATAGGAGAGAACAGAGGGAAACCTAAATACAAAAACTGCTACTGTAGACGAACGCTTCAACCTAGAAGAACAAAATTTGGTGAGCCAAGTGCTATTTGTGTACTGTTCATTACCACCATGTATCATCAAGATTGGGTGAAAAAATATTTGCGGGTATTTCGGAAACTCGTTGTTTCTTAGAAGCTTGGCAACCCCTCTCAATGAAATTGCTTTTCCACAGTCTCTGTCTAGGGCTACTTGAAGAGGAACCAAACCACAGAGACAAAACTGAGAACTCCTTTATTTTGTCAAGTTTCAGGGAGCTACTACAAACCATGTTGGATTTATAGTTCCCAATTCATGTATCTATATAGGAGAGAACAGAGGAAACCCAAATATATAAACTGCTACTGTAGACGAACGCTTCAACCTAGAAGAACAAAATTTGGGTGAGCCAAGTGGGATTTGTGTACTTGTCATTACCACCACCTATCATCAAGATTGGGTGAATAAATATTTGATGGTATTTCGGAAACTCATAATTTCTTGGAAGCTTGGCAACCCCTTTCAATGAAAGCGCTTTTCCACAGTCTGTGCCTAGGGCTACTTGAAGAGGAAACAAAACATAGAGACAAAACTGAGAATTTTTTTATTTTGTCAAGATTCAAAGACCTACTGCAAACCATGTTGGATTGAGAGTTCCAAATTCATCTATCTATATAGGAGAGAACAGAGTGAAACGTAAAAGTAAAAACTGCTACTATAGACGAACGCTTCAACCTAGAAGAACAAAATTTGGTGAGCCAAGTGGGATTTGTGTACTGATCATTACCACCACATATCATCAAGATTGGGTGAAAAATATTTGCTGGGATTTCGGAAACTCGTAATTTCTTTGAAGCTTGGCAACCACTTTCAATGATAGTGCTTTTCCACAGTCTCAGCATAGGGCTACTTGAAGAGGAAACAAACCATAGAGACAAAACTGAGAACTACTTTATTTTGTCAAGTTTCAAGGAGCTACTACAAACCATGTTGGATTTAGAGTTCCAAATTCATCGATCTATATAGGAGAGAACAAAGTGAAACCTAAAAATATAAACTGCTACTGTAAAAGAACGCTTCAACCTAAAAGAAGAAAATTTGGTGAGCCAAGTGGGATTTGTGTACTTGTCATTACCACCACGTATCATCAAGATTGGGGGAAAAATATTTGCTGGTATTTCGGAAATTCGTAATTTCTTGGAAGCTTGGCAACCCCTTTCAATGAAAGTGCTTTTCCAAAGTCTGTGCCTAGGGCTACTTGAAGAGGAAACAAACCATAGAGACAAAACTGAGAACTCCTTTATTTTGTCAAGTTTCAAAAAGCTACTTCAAACCATGTTTTGGATTTAGAGTTCCAAATTCATCTATCTATATAGGAGAGAATAGAGTGAACCTAAATATAAAAACTGCTACTGTAGACCAACGGTTCAAACTAGAAGAACAAAATTTGGTGAGCCAAGTAGGATTTGTGTACTTGTCATTAAAACCACGTATCATCAAGATTGGATGAAAAAATACTTGCTGGTATTTCGGAAACTCGTAATTTCTTGGAAGCTTGGCAAATCCTTTCAATGAAAGTGCTTTTCCACAGTCTCTTCTTAGGTATACTTGAAGAGGAAACAAATCATAGAGACAAAATTGAGAACTACTTTTTTTGTCAAATTTCAAAGTGCTACTACAAACCATGTTGGATTTAGAGTTCCAAATTCATCTATCTATATATGAGAGAACAGAGGGAAACCTAAATACAAAAACTGCTACTGTAGACGAACGCTTCAACCTAGAAGAACAAAATTTGGTGAGCCAAGTGGGATTTGTGTACTTGTCATTACCACCATGTATCATCCAGATTGGGTGAAAAAATATTTGCTGGTATTTCGGAAATTCGTAATTTCTTGGAAGCTTGGCAACCACTATCAATGAATGCGCTTTTCCACAGTCTCTGCTTTGGGCTTCTTGAAGAGGAAACAAACCATAGAGACAAAACTGAGAACTACTTTTTTTTGTCAAGTTTCAAAGAGCTACTACAAACCATGTTGGATTTAGAGTTCCAAATTCATCTATCTATATAGGAGAGAACAGAGGGAAACCTAAATTTAAAAACGGCTACTGCAGACGAACGCTTCAACCTAGAAGAACAAAATTTGGTGAGCCAAGTGGGATTTGTGTACTGATCATTACCACCAAGTATCATCAAGATTGGGTGAAAAAATATTTGCTGGTATTTCGGAAACTCGTTATTTCTTAGAATCTTTGCAGCCCCTCTCAATGAAAGTGCTTTTCCACAGTCTGTGACTAGGGCTACTTGAAGAGGAAACAAACCATAGTGACAAATCTGAGAACTCCTTTATTTTGTCAAGTTTCAAAGAGCTACTACTAACCATGTTGGATTTAGAGTTCCAAATTCATCTATCTATATAGGATAGAACAGTGAAACCTAAATTTAAAAACTGCTACTGTAGACGAACGCTTCAACCTAGAAGAATAAAATTTGGTGAGCCAAGTGGGATTTGTGTACTGATCATTACCACCATGTATCATCAAGATTGGGTGTAAAAATATTTGCTGGTATTTCAGAAACTCGTTATTTCTTAGAAGCTTTGCAACCCCTCTCAGTGAAATTGCTTTTCCACCCTCTGTGCCAAGGGCTACTTGAAGAGGAAACAAACCATAGAGACAAAACTGAGAACTACTTTATTTTTTCAAGTTTCAAATAGCTACTACAAACCATGTTGGATTTAGAGTTCCAAATTCATCTATCTATATAGGAGAGAACATAGGGAAACCTAAATTTAAAAACTGCTACTGCAGACGAACGCTTCAACCTAGAAGAACAAAATTTGGTGAGCCAAGTGGGATTTGTGTACTGATCATTACCACCAAGTATCATCAAGATTGGGTGAAAAAATATTTGCTGGTATTTCGGAAACTCGTTATTTCTTAGAAGCTTGGCATCCCCGCTCAATGAAAGTGCTTTTCCACACTCTGTACTAGGGCTACTTGAAGAGGAAACAAACCACAGAGACAAAACTGAGAACTACTTTATTTTTTCAAGTTTCAAATAGCTACTACAAACCATGTTGGATTTAGAGTTCCAAATTCATCTATCTTTATAGGAGGGAACACAGGGAAACCTAAATACAAAAACTGCTACTGTAGAGGAACGCTTCAACCTAGAAGAACAAAATTTGGTGAGCCAAGTGGGATTTGTGTACTGATCATTACCACCATGTATCATCAAGATTGGGTGAAAAAATATTTGCGGGTATTTCGGAAACTCGTTATTTCTTAGAAGCTTGGCAACCCCTCTCAATGAACGTGCTTTTCCACAGTCTGTGTCTAGGGCTACTTGAAGAGGAAACAAACCATAGAGACAAAACTGAGAACTCCGTTATTTTTGTCACGTTTCAAAGAGCTACTCCAAACCATGTTGGATTTAGAGTTCCAAATTCTTCTATCTATAAAGGAGAGAACAGAGGGAAACCTAAATATAAAAACTGCTACTGTAGACCAATGCTTCCACCTACAAAACACATTTTGGTGAGCCAAGTGGGATTTGTGTACTGATCATTACCACCAAGTGTCATCAAGATTGGGTTAAAAAATATTTGCTGGTATTTCGGAAACTCGTTATTTCTTAGAAACTTTGCAACCCCTCTCAATGAAAGTTCTTTTCCACAGTCTGTGACTAGGGCTACTTGAAGAGGAAACAAACCATAGTGACAAATCTGAGAACTCCTTTATTTTGTCAAGTTTCAAAGAGCTACTACAAATCATGTTGGATTTAGAGTTTCAAATTCTTCTATCTATATAGGAGAGAACAGAGGGAAACCTAAATACAAAAACTGCTACTGTAGACGAACGCTTCAACCTAGAAGCACAAAATTTGGTGAGCCAAGTGGGATTTGTGTACTGATCATTACCACCAAGTATCATCAATACTGGGTGAAAAAATATTTGCTGGTATTTCAGAAACTCGTTATTTCTTAAAAGTTTGGCAACCACTCTCAAGGAAAGTGCTTTTCCACAGTCTGTACCTAGGGCTACTTGAAGAGGAAACAAGCCATAGAGACAAAACTGAGAACTCTTTTATTTTGTCAAGTTTCAAAGATCTACTACAAACCATGTTGGATTTAGAGTTCCAAATTTATCTATCTGTATAGGAGAGAATAGAGGGAGACCTAAAATAAAAACTGCTACTGTAAACGAATGCTTCAACCTAGAAGAAAAAAATTTGGTGAGCCAAGTGGGATTTGTGTATTTGTCATTACCACCACGTATCATCAAGATTGGGTGAAAAAATATATTGCTGGCGTTTGGGAAATTCGTAATTTCTTGGAAGCTTGGCAACCCCTTTCAATGAAAGCGCTTCTCCACAGTCTCCGCTTAGGGCTACTTGAAGAGGAAACAAACCATAGCGACAAAACTGAGAACTACTTTTTTGTCAAGTTTCAAAGTGCTACTACAAACCATGTTTAATTTAGAGTTAAAAATTCATCTATCTATGTAGGAGAGAACAGAGGGAAACCTAAAAATAAAACTGCTACTGTAAATGAACACTTCAAACTAGAAGAACATAATTTGGTGAGTCAAGTGGTATTTGTGTACCGATCATTACCACCAAGTATCATCCAGATTGGGTGAATAAATATTTGCTGGTCTTTCGGAAACTCGTTATTTCTTGGAAGCTTGGCAACCCCTTTCAATGAAAGTGCTTTTCCACAGTCTGTGCCTAGGGCTACTTGAAGAGGAAACAAACCATAGAGACAAAACTGAGAACTCCGTTATTTTGTCAAGTTTCAAAGAGCTACTACTAACCATTTTGGATTTAGAGTTCCAAATTCATCTATCTATATAGGTGAGAACAGTGAAACCTAAATGTAAAAACTGCTACTGTAGACGAACGCTTCAACCTAGAAGAACAAAATTTGGTGAGCCAAGTGGGATTTGTGTACTTGTCATTACCACCACGTATCATCCAGATTGGGTGAAAAAATATTTGCTGGAATATCAGAAACTCGTAATTTCTTCGAAGCTTGGCAACTCCTTTCAAAAAAGTGCTTTTCCACAGTCTCTGCTTAGGGCTACCTGAAGAAGAAACAAATCATAGAGAAAAAACAGAGAACTACTTTTTTTTGTCAAGTTTCAAAGAGCTACTACAAACCATGTTGGATTTAGAGTTCCAAATTCATCTATCTATATAGGAGAGAACAGAGTGAAACCTAAATATATAAACTGCTAGTGTAGACGAACGGTTAAACCTAGAAGAATAAAATTTGGTGAGCCAAGTGGGATTTATGTGCTTGTCATTACCACCACGTATCATCAAGATTGTGTGAAAAAATATTTGCTTTTATTTCGGAAACTTGTAATTTCTTGGAAGCTTGGCAACTCCTTTCAAAAAAGTGCTTTTCCACAGTCTCTGCTTAGGGCTACCTGAGGAAGAAACAAATCATAGAGAAAAAACAGAGAACTACTTTTTTTTGGAAAGTTTCAAAGAGCTACTACAAACCATGTTGGATTTAGAGTTCCAAATTCATCTATCTATATAGAAGAGAACAGAGGGAAACCTAAAAATATAAACTGCTAATCTAAACGAACGCTTCAAAATAGAAGAACAAAATTTGGTGAGTCAAGTGGTATTTGTGTACCGATCATTACCATCAAGTATCATCAAGATTCGGTGAAAGAATATTTGCTGGTATTTCGGGAACTCGTTATTTCTTGGAAGCTTGGCAACCGATTTAAATGAAAGTGCTTTTCCACAGTCTGTGCCTAGGGCTACTTGAAGAGGAAACAAACCATAGAGACAAAACTGAGAACTCCTTTATTTTATCAAGTTTCAAAGAGCTACTACAAACCATGTTGGATTTAGAGTTCCAAATTCTTCTATCTATATAGGAGAGAACAGAGTGAAACCTAAATATAAATACTGCTACTGTAGACGAACACTTCAACCTAGAAGAACACAATTTGGTGAGCCAAGTGGGATTTGTGTACTTATCATTACCACCAAGAATCCTCAAGATTGGGTGAAAAAATATTTGCTTTTATTTCGGAAACTCGTTATTTTTGGAAGCTTGGCAACCACTTTCAATGAAAGTGCTTTTCCAAAGTCTGTAGATAGGGCTACTTGCAGAGGAAACAAACCATAGAGAAAAAATTGAGAATTCCTTTATTTTGCAAGTTTCAAAGAGCTACTACAAACCATATTGGATTTAGAGTTCCAAATTCTTCTATCTATATAGGAGAGAACAGAGTGAAACCTGAATATAAAAACTGCTGCTGTAGACCAACGCTTCAACCTAGAAGAACACAATTTGGTGAGCCAAGTGGGATTTGTGTACCGATCATTACCACCGAGTATATTTAAGATTGGGCGAAAAAATATTTGCTGGTATTTCAGAAACTCGTTATTTCTTAGAAGCTTGGCAACCCCTCTCAATGCAAGTGCTTTTCCACAGACTGTGCCTAGGGCTACTTGAAAGGGAAACAAACCATAGAGACAAAACTCAGAACTCCTTTATTTTGTCAAGTTTCAAAGAGCTACTACAAACCATGTTGGATTTAGAGTTCCAAATTCATCTATCTATATAGGAGAGAACAGAGTGAAACCTAAAAAAAAAAAAAAAAAACTGCTACTGTAGACGAACGCTTCAACCTAGAAGAAGAAAATTTGGTGAGCCAAGTGGGATTTGTGTACCGATGATTACCATCACGTATCATCAATATTGGGTGAAAAAAGATTTGCTGGTATTTCGGAAAATCGTAATTTCTTGGAAGCTTGGCAACCCCTTTCAATGAAAGTGCTTTTCCCCAGTCTGTGCCTGGGGCTACTTGAAAGGGAAACAAACCATAGAGACAAAACTCAGAACTCCTTTATTGTGTCAAGTTTCAAAGAGCTACTACAAACCATGTTGGATTTAGAGTTCCAAATTCATCTATCTATATAGGAGAGAACAGAGTGAAACCTAAAAAAAAAAAAAAAAAAAAAAAAAAAAAAAAACAAAAAAAAAACTGCTACTGTAGACGAACGCTTCAACCTAGAAGAACAAAATTTGGTGAGCCAAGTGGGATTTGTGTACTGATCATTACTAGCAAGTATCATCAAGAATGTGTGAAAAAATATTTGCTGGTATTTTGGAAATTCGTAATTTCTTGGAAGCTTGGCAACCCCTATCAGTGAATGCGCTTTTCCACAGTCTCTGCTTTGGGATTCTTGAAGAGGAAACAAACCATAGAGACAAAACTGAGAACTACTTTTTTTGTCAAGTTTCAAAGAGCTACTACAAACCATGTTGGATTTAGAGTTCCAAATTCATCTATCTATATAGGAGAGAACAGAGGGAAACCTAAATACAAAAACTGCTACTGTAAACGAACACTTCAAACTAGAAGAACAAAATTTGGTGAGTCAAGTGGTATTTGTGTACCGATCATTAAAACCAAGTATCATCAAGATTGGGTGAAAAAATATTTGCTGGTATTTCGGAAACTCGTAATTTCTTGGAAGCTTGGCAACCCCTTTCAATGAAAGTGCTTTTCCACAGTCTGTGCCTGGGGCTACATGAAAAGGAAAAAAACAATAGAGACAAAACTGAGAACTCCTTTATTTTGTCAAGTTTCAAAGACCTACTACAAACCATGTTGGATTTAGAGTTCCAAATACTTCTATCTATATAGGAGAGAACAGAGTGAAACCTAAATATAAAAACTGCTTCTGTAGACGAATGCTTCAACCTAAAAGAACACAATTTGGTGAGCCAAGTGGGAAATGTGTACTGATCATTACCACCACGTATCATCAAGATTGGATGAAAAAATATTTGCTTTTATTTCTCAAATTCATAATTTCTTGGAAGCTTGGCAACCCCTTTCAATGAAAGCGCTTTTCCACAGTCTGTGCCTAGGGCTACTTGAAGAGGAAACAAACCATAGAGACAAAACTGAGAACTCCTTTATTTTATCAAGTTTCAAAGAGCTACTACAAACCATGTTGGATTTAGAGTTCCAAATTCTTCTATCTATATAGGAGAGAACAGAGTGAAACCTAAATATAAATACTGCTACTGTAGACGAACACTTCAACCTAGAAGAACACAATTTGGTGAGCCAAGTGGGATTTGTGTACTTATCATTACCACCAAGTATCCTCAAGATTGGGTGAAAAAATATTTGCTTTTATTTCGGAAACTCGTTATTTTTGGAAGCTTGGCAACCACTTTCAATGAAAGTGCTTTTCCAAAGTCTGTAGATAGGGCTACTTGCAGAGGAAACAAACCATAGAGAAAAAATTGAGAATTCCTTTATTTTGTCAAGTTTCAAAGAGCTACTACAAACCATATTGGATTTAGAGTTCCAAATTCTTCTATCTATATAGGAGAGAACAGAGTGAAACCTGAATATAAAAACTGCTGCTGTAGACCAACGCTTCAACCTAGAAGAACACAATTTGGTGAGCCAAGTGGGATTTGTGTACCGATCATTACCACCGAGTATATTTAAGATTGGGCGAAAAAATATTTGCTGGTATTTCAGAAACTCGTTATTTCTTAGAAGCTTGGCAACCCCTCTCAATGCAAGTGCTTTTCCACAGACTGTGCCTAGGGCTACTTGAAAGGGAAACAAACCATAGAGACAAAACTCAGAACTCCTTTATTTTGTCAAGTTTCAAAGAGCTACTACAAACCATGTTGGATTTAGAGTTCCAAATTCATCTATCTATATAGGAGAGAACAGAGTGAAACCTAAAAAAAAAAAACAAAAAAAAAAAAACAAAAAAAACAACTGCTACTGTAGACGAACGCTTCAACCTAGAAGAACAAAATTTGGTGAGCCAAGTGGGATTTGTGTACTGATCATTACTAGCAAGTATCATCAAGAATGGGTGAAAAAATATTTGCTGGTATTTTGGAAATTCGTAATTTCTTGGAAGCTTGGCAACCCCTATCAGTGAATGCGCTTTTCCACAGTCTCTGCTTTGGGATTCTTGAAGAGGAAACAAACCATAGAGGCAAAACTGAGAACTACTTTTTTTGTCAAGTTTCAAAGAGCTACTACAAACCATGTTGGATTTAGAGTTCCAAATTCATCTATCTATATAGGAGAGAACAGAGGGAAACCTAAATACAAAAACTGCTACTGTAAACGAACACTTCAAACTAGAAGAACAAAATTTGGTGAGTCAAGTGGTATTTGTTTACCGATCATTAAAACCAAGTATCATCAAGATTGGGTGAAAAAATATTTGCTGGTATTTCGGAAACTTGTAATTTCTTGGAAGCTTGGCAACCCCTTTCAATGAAAGTGCTTTTCCACAGTCTGTGCCTGGGGCTACATGAAAAGGAAAAAAACAATAGAGACAAAACTGAGAACTCCTTTATTTTGTCAAGTTTCAAAGACCTACTACAAACCATGTTGGATTTAGAGTTCCAAATACTTCTATCTATATAGGAGAGAACAGAGTGAAACCTAAATATAAAAACTGCTTCTGTAGACGAATGCTTCAACCTAAAAGAACACAATTTGGTGAGCCAAGTGGGAAATGTGTACTGATCATTACCACCACGTATCATCAAGATTGGATGAAAAAATATTTGCTTTTATTTCTCAAATTCATAATTTCTTGGAAGCTTGGCAACCCCTTTCAATGAAAGCCCTTTTCCACAGTCTGTGCCTAGGGCTACTTGAAGAGGAAACAAACCATAGAGACAAAACTGAGAACACCTTTATTTTGTCAAATTTCAAAGACCTACTACAAACCATGTTGGATTGAGAGTTCCAAATTCATCTATCTATATAGGAGAGAACAGAGTGAAAACTAAAAAAAAAAAAAAAAAAACTGCTACTGAAGACGAACGCTTCAACCTAGAAGAACAAAATTTGGTGAGCCAAGTGGGATTTGTGTACTGATCATTACCACCAAGTATCATCAAGATTGGGTGAAAAAATATTTGCTGGTATTTCGGAAACTCGTTATTTTTTATAAGCTTTTCAACCCCTCTCAAGGAAAGTGCTTTTCCACAGTGTGTGCCTAGGGCAACTTGAAGAGAAAACAAACCATAGAGACAAAACTGAGAACTCCTTCATTTTATCAAGTTTGAAAGAGCGACTACAAACCATGTTGGATTTAGAGTTCCAAATTCATCGATCTATATAGGAGAGAACAAAGTGAAACCTAAAAATATAAACTGCTACTGTAAAAGAACGCTTCAACCTAAAAGAAGAAAATTTGGAGAACCAAGTGGGATTTGTGTACTTGTCATTACCACCACGTATCATCAAGATTGGGGGAAAAAAATAATTGCTGGTATTTCGGAAATTCGTAATTTCTTAGAAGCTTGGCAACCCCTTTCAATGAAAGTGTTTTCCACAGTCTCTGCTTAGGGCTACCTGAAGAGGAAACAAATCATAGAGACAAACAGAGAACTACTTTTTTTGTCAAGTTTCAAAGAGCTACTAAAAACCATGTTGGATTTAGAGTTCCAAATTCATCTATCTATATAGAAGAGAACAAAGGAAAACCTGAAAATATAAACTGCTAATCTAAACGCACGCTTCAAAATAGAAGATAAAATTTGGTGAGTCAAGTGGTATTTGTGTACCGATCATTACCATCAAGTATCATCAAGATTTGGTGAAAGAATTTTTGCTGGTATTTCGGAAACTCGTTATTTCTTGGAAGCTTGGCAACCCCTTTAAATGAAAGTGCTATTCCACAGTCTGTGCCTAGGGCTACTTGAAGAGGAAACAAACCATAGAGACAAAACTGAGAACTCCTTTATTTTATCAAGTTTCAAAGAGCTACTACAAACCATGATGGATTTAGAGTTCCAAATTCTTCTATCTATATAGGAGAGAACAGAGTGAAACCTAAATATAAATACTTCTACTGTAGAAGAACACTTCAACCTAGAAGAACACAATTTGGTGAGCCAAGTGGGATTTGTGTACTTATCATTACCACAAAGTATCATCAAGATTGGGTGAAAAAATATTTGCTTTTATTTCGGAAACTCGTTATTTTTGGAAACTTGGCAACCACTTTCAATGAAAGTGCTTTTCCACAGTCTTAGATAGGGCTACTTGCAGAGGAAACAAACCATAGAGACAAAATTGAGAATTCCTTTATTTTGTCAAGTTTCAAAGAGCTACTACAAACCATGTTGGATTTAGATTTCCAAATTCAGCTGTCTATATAGGAGAGAACAGAGGGAAACCTAAAAATATAAACTGCTACTATAGACGAATGCTTCAAAATAGAAGAACACAATTTGGTCAGCCAAGTGGGTTTTTTGTACTGATCATTACCACCACGTATCATCAAGATTGGTTGAAAAAATATTTGCTGGTATTTCGGAAACTCGTAATTTCTTGGAAGCTTGGCAACCCCTTTCAATGAAACTGCTTTTCCACAGTCTCTGCTTACGGCTACTTGAAGAGGAAACAACCAAAGAGATAAAACTGAGAACTCCTTTATTTTGTCAGTTTCAAAGAGCTACTACAAACCATGTTGGATTTAGAATTCCAAATTCATTTATCTATAAAGGAGAGAACAGAATGAAACCTAAAAATAAAATCTGCTACTGTAAATGAAAGCTTCAACCTAGAAGAACAAAATTTGGTGAGCTAAGTGGAATTTGTGTACTTGTCATTACCACCATGTATCATCCAGATTGGGTGAAAAAATATTTGCCGGTATTTTGGAAACTCGTAATTTCTTGGAAGCTAGGCAACCCGTTTCAATGTAAGTACTTTTCCACAGTCTCTGCTTAGGTCTACTTGAAGAGGAAACAAACCATAGAGACAAAACTGAGAACTCCTTTATTTTGTCAAGTTTCAAAGAGCTACTACAAACCATGTTGGATTTAGAATTCCAAATTCATCTATCTATGTTGGAGAGTACAAAGTGAAACCTAAATATAAAAACTGCTACTCTAGACGAACGCTCCAACCTAGAAGAACACAATTTGGTGAGCCAAGTGGGATTTGTGTACTGATCATTACCACCATGTATCATCAAGATTGGGTGAAAAAATATTTGCTGGTATTTCGGAAACTTGTTATTTCTTAGAAGCTTGGCTACCCCTCTCAATGAAAGTGCTTTTCCACAGTCTGTGCATAGGGCTACTTGTAGAGGAAGTAAACCATAGAGACAAAACTGAGAACTACATTATTTTGTCAAGGTTCAAAGAGCTACTACAAACCATGTTGGATTTAGAGTTCCAAATTCATCTATCTATATAGAAGAGAACAGAGTAAAACCTACATATAAAAAATACTACTGTAGATGAACGCTTCAACCTAGAAGAACACAATTTGGTCAGCCAAGTGGGTTTTTTGTACTGATCATTACCAACACGTATCATCAAGATTGGGTGAAAAAATATGTGCTGGTATTTCGGAAAATCGTAATTTCTGGGAAGCTTGACAACCCCTCTCAATAAAAGTGCTTTTCCACAGTCTATGCCTAGGGCTACTTGAAGAGGAAACAAACCATAGAGACAAAACTGAGAACTCCTTTATTTTGTCAAGTTTCAAAGAGCTACTACAAACCATGTTGGATTTAGAGTTCCAAATTCAGCTGTCTATATAGGAGAGAACAGAGGGAAACCTAAAAATATAAACTGCTACTGTAAACGAACGCTTCAACCTAGAAGAACACAATTTGGTGAGCCAAGTGAAATTTGTGTCCTGATCTTTACCACCACGTATCATTAAGATTGGGTGAAAAAACATTTGCTGGTATTTCGAAAACTCATTATTTCTTAGAAGCTTGGCAACCACTCTCAATGAAAGTGCTTTTCCACTGTCTGTGCCTAGGGCTACTTAAAGAGGAAACAAACCTTAGAGACAAAACTGAGAACTCCTTTATTCCGTCAAGTTTCATAGAGCTACTACAAACCATGTTGGATTTAGAGTTCCAAATTCATCTATCTATATAAGAGAGAACAGAGTGAAACCTAAAAATAAAAACTGCTACTGTAAACGAACGCTTCAACCTAGAAGAACAAAATTTGGTTAGCCAAGTGGGATTTGTGTACTTGTCATTACCACCAAGTATCATCAAGACTGGGTGAAAAAATATTTGCTGGTATTTCGGAAACACGTAATTTCTTGGAAGCTTGGCAACCCCTTTCAATGAAAGTGCTTTTCCACAGACTCTGCTTATTGCTACTTGAAAAGGAAACAAATCATGGAGACAAAACTGAGAACTCCTTTATTTTCTCAAGTTTCAAAGAGCTACTACAAACCATGTTGGTTTTAGAGTTCCAAATTCATCTATCTATATAGGAGAGATCAGAGGGAAACCTAAAAATATAAACTGCTACTGTAAACGAACGCTTAAAACTAGAAGAACAAAATTTGGTGCGCCAAGTGGGATTTGTGTACCGATCACCACCAAGTATCATCAAATTGGGTGAAAAAATACTTGCTGGTATTTCGGAAACTCGTAATTTCTTGGAATTTTTGCCAACCCTTTCAATGAAAGTGCTTTTCCGCAGTCTCTGCTTAGGGCTACTTGAAGAGGAAACAAATCATAAAGACAAAACTGAGAACTCCTTTATTCTGTCAAGTTTCAAAGAGCTACTACAAACCATGTTGGATTTAGACTTCCAAATTCATCTATCTATATAAGAGAGAACAGAGTGAAACCTAAAAATAAAAACTGCTACTGTAAAAGAACGCTTCCACCTAGAAGTACAAAATTTGGTGAGCCAAGTGGGATTTGTGTACTTGTCATTACCACCAAGTATCATCAAGTCTGGGTGAAAAAATATTTGCTGGTATTTCGGAAACACGGAATTTCTTGGAAGCTTGGCAACCCCTTTCAATGAAAGTGCTTTTCCACAGACTCTTCTTAGGCCTACTTGAAGAGGAAACAAATCATAGAGACAAAACTGAGAACTCCTTTATTTTGTCAAGTTTCAATGAGCTACTACAAACCATGTTGGTTTTAGAGTTCCAAATTCAACTATGTATATAGGAGAGAACAGAGGGAAACCTAAAAATATAAACTGCTACTGTAAACGAACGCTTAAAAATAGAAGAACAAAATTTGGTGCGCCAAGTGGGATTTGTGTACCAATCATTACCACCAAGTATCATCAAATTGGGTGAAAAAATATTTGCTGGTATTTCGGAAACTTGTAATTTCTTGGAATCTTGGCCAACCCTTTCAATGAAAGTGCTTTTCCGCAGTCTCTGCTTAGGGCTACTTGAAGAGGAAACAAATCATAAAGACAAAACTGAGAACTCCTTTATTTTGTCAAGTTTCAAAGAGCTACTACAATCCATGTTGGATTTAGAGTTCCAAATTCATCTATCTATATAGGAGAGAACAGATTGAAACCTACATATAAAAACTGCTACTGTAGACGAACGCTTAAACCTAGAAGAACAAAATTTGGTGGGCCAAGTGGGATTTGTGGACTGATCATTACCACCAATATCATCAAGATTGGGTGAAAAAATATTTGCTGGTATTTCGGAAACTCGTTATTTCTTAGAAGCTTGGCAACCCCTCTCAATGAAAGTGCTTTTCCACAGTCTTTGCCTAGGGATACTTGAAGAGGAAAAAAACCATAGAGACAAAACTGAGAACTCCTTTATTTGTTAAGTTTCAAAGAGCTACTAAAAACCATGTTGGATTTAGAGTTCCAATTTCAGCTATCTAAACAGAAGAGAAGAGAGTGAAACCAAAAATAAAAACTGCTACTGTAAACGAACGCTTAAACCTAGAAGAACAAAATTTGTGAGCCAAGTGGGATTTGTGGACTGATCATTACCACCAAGTATCATCAAGATTGGGTGAAAAAATATTTGCTGGTATTTCAGAAATTCGTTATTTCTTAGAAGCTTGGCAACCCCTCTCAATGAAAGTGCTTTTCCACAGTCTGTGCCTAAGGCTATTTGAAGAGGAAACGAACCATAGAGACAAAACTGAGAACTCCTTTATTTTGTCAAGTTTCAAAGAGCTACTGCAAACCATGTTTGATTTAGAGTTCCAAATTCAACTATCTATATAGGAGAGGACAGAGGGAAACCTAAAAATATAAACTGCTATTGTAAACGAACGCTTAAATGTAGAAGAACAAAATTTGGTGCGACAAGTGGGATTTGTGTACCGATCATTACCACCAAGTGTCATCAAATTGGGTGAAAAAATATTTGCTGGTATTTCGGAAACTCGTTATTTTTTGGAAGCTTGGCAACCCCTCTCAATGAAAGTCCTTTTCCACAGTCTGTGCCTAGGGCTACTTGATGAGGAAATAAACCATAGAGACAAAACTGAGAACTACTTTCTTTTGACAAGTTTCAAAGAGCTACTACAAACCATGTTGAATTTAGAGTTCCTAATTCATCTATCTATATAGAAGAGAACAGAGTGAAACCTACATATAAAAACTGCTACTATAGATGAATTCTTCAACCTAGAAGAACACAATTTTTTCAGCCAACTGGGTTTTTTGTACTGATCATTACCACCACGTATCATCAAGATTGGGTGAAAAAATATTTGCTGGTATTTGGGAAACTCGTAATTTTTTGGAAGCTTGGCAACCCCTTTCAATGAAACTGCTTTTCCACAGTCTCTGCTTACGGCTACTTGAAGAGGAAACAACCAAAGAGATAAAACTGAGAACTCCTTTATTTTGTCACGTTTCAAAGAGCTACTACAAACCATGTTGGATTTAGAATTCCAAATTCATTTATCTATAAAGGAGAGAACAGAATGAAACCTAAAAATAAAAACTGCTACTGTAAACGAAAGCTTCAACCTAGAAGAACAAAATTTGGTGAGCTAAGTGGAATTTGTGTACTTGTCATTACCACCATGTATCATCCAGATTGGGTGAAAAAATATTTGCCGGTATTTCGGAAACTCGTAATTTCTTGGAAGCTTGGCAACCCCTTTCAATGAAAGTGCTTTTCCATAGTCTCTGCTTAGGGCTACTTGAAGAGGAAACAAATAATAGAAACAAAACTGAGAACTCCTTTATTTTGTCAAGTTTCAAAGAGCTACTACAAACCATGTTGGATTTAGAGTTCCAAATTCATCTATCTATATAGGAGAGAACAGAGGGAAACCTAAATATAAAAACTGCTACTGCAGATGAACGTTTCAACCTAGAAGAACAAAATTTGGTGAGCCAAGTGGGATTTGTGTACTTGTCATTACCACCACGTACCATCAAGATTGGGTGAGTAAATATTTGCTGGTATTTCGGAAAGTCGTAATTTCTTGGAAGCTTGGCATCCCCTTTCAATGAAAGCGCTTTTCCACAGTCTGTGCATAGGGCTACTTGAAGAGGAATCAAACCATAGAGACAAAACTGAGAACTCCTTTATTTTGTCAAGTTTCAAAGAGCTACTACAAACCATGTTGGATTTAGAGTTCCAAATTCATCTATCTATATAGGAGAGAACAGAGGGAAACCTAAATATAAAAACTGCTACTGCAGACGAACGCTTCAACCTAGAAGAACAAAATTTGGTGGGCCAAGTGGGATTTGTGGACTGATCATACCACCAATATCATCAAGATTGGGTGAAAAAATATTTGCTGGTATTTCGGAAACTCGTTATTTCTTAGAAGCTTGGCAAACCCTCTCAATGAAAGTGCTTTTCCACAGTCTGTGCTTCGGGATACTTGAAGAGGAGTTTAGAATTCCAAATTCATCTATCTAAAAAGGAGAGAACAGAATGAAACCTAAAAATAAAAACTGCTACTGTAAACGAAAGCTTCAAACTAGAAGAACAAAATTTGGTGAGCTAAGTGGAATTTGTGTACTTGTCATTACCAGCATGTATCATCCAGATTGGGTGAAAAAATATTTGCCGGTATTTTGGAAACTCGTAATTTCTTGGAAGCTTGGCAACCCCTTTCAATGAAAGTGCTTTTCCACAGTCTCTGCTTAGGTCTACTTGAAGAGGAAACAAACCATAGAGACAAAACTGAGAACTCCTTTATTTTGTCAAGTTTCAAAGAGCTACTACAAACCATGTTGGATTTAGAGTTCCAAATTCATATATCTATATTGGAGAGTACAGAGTGAAACCTAAATATAGAAACTGCTACTCTAGACGAACGCTCCAACCTAGAAGAACACAATTTGGTGAGCCAAGTGGGATTTGTGTACTGATCATTACCACCAAGTATCATCAAGATTGGGTGAAAAAATATTTGCTGGTATTTCGGAAACTTGTTATTTCTTAGAAGCTTGGCTAACCCTCTCAATGAAAGTGCTTTTCCACAGTCTGTGCATAGGGCTACTTGTAGAGGAAATAAACCATAGAGACAAAACTGAGAACTACATTATTTTGTCAAGGTTCAAAGAGCTACTACAAACCATGTTGGATTTAGAGTTCCAAATTCATCTATCTATATAGAAGAGAACAGAGTAAAACCTACATATAAAAAATACTACTGTAGATGAATGCTTCAACCTAGAAGAACACAATTTGGTCAGCCAAGTGGGTTTTTTGTACTGATCATTACCAACACGTATCATCAAGATTGGGTGAAAAAATATGTGCTGGTATTTCGGAAAATCGTAATTTCTGGGAAGCTTGACAACCCCTCTCAATAAAAGTGCTTTTCCACAGTCTATGCCTAGGGCTACTTGAAGAGGAAACAAACCATAGAGACAAAACTGAGAACTCCTTTATTTTGTCAAGTTTCAAAGAGCTACTACAAACCATGTTGGATTTAGAGTTCCAAATTCAGCTGTCTATATAGGAGAGAACAGAGGGAAACCTAAAAATATAAACTGCTACTGTAAACGAACGCTTCAACCTAGAACAACACAATTTGGTGAGCCAAGTGAAATTTGTGTCCTGATCATTACCACCATGTATCATTAAGATTGGGTGAAAAAACATTTGCTGGTATTTCGAAAACTCATTATTTCTTAGAAGCTTGGCAACCACTCTCAATGAAAGTGCTTTTCCACTGTCTGTGCCTAGGGCTACTTAAAGAGGAAACAAACCTTAGAGACAAAACTGAGAACTCCTTTATTCCGTCAAGTTTCAAAGAGCTACGACAAACCATGTTGGATTTAGAGTTCCAAATTCATCTATCTATATAAGAGAGAACATAGTGAAACCTAAAAATAAAAACTGCTACTGTAAACGAACGCTTCAACCTAGAAGAACAAAATTTGGTCAGCCAAGTGGGATTTGTGTACTTGTCATTACCACCAAGTATCATCAAGACTGGGTGAAAAAATATTTGCTGGTATTTCGGAAACACGTAATTTCTTGGAAGCTTGGCAACCCCTTTCAATGAAAGTGCTTTTCCACAGACTCTGCTTAGGGCTACTTGAAGAGGAAACAAATCATAGAGACAAAACTGAGAACTCCTTTATTTTCTCAAGTTTCAAAGAGCTACTACAAACCATGTTGGTTTTAGAGTTCCAAATTCATCTATCTATATAGGAGAGATCAGAGGGAAACCTAAAAATATAAACTGCTACTGTAAACGAACGCTTAAAACTAGAAGAACAAAATTTGGTGCGCCAAGTGGGATTTGTGTACCGATCACCACCAAGTATCATCAAATTGGGTGAAAAAATACTTGCTGGTATTTCGGAAACTCGTAATTTCTTGGAATCTTGGCCAACCCTTTCAATGAAAGTGCTTTTCCGCAGTCTCTGCTTAGGGCTACTTGAAGAGGAAACAAATCATAAAGACAAAACTGAGAACTCCTTTATTCTGTCAAGTTTCAAAGAGCTACTATAAACCATGTTGGATTTAGACTTCCAAATTCATCTATCTATATAAGAGAGAACAGAGTGAAACCTAAAAATAAAAACTGCTACTGTAAAAGAACGCTTCCACCTAGAAGTACAAAATTTGGTGAGCCAAGTGGGATTTGTGTACTTGTCATTACCACCAAGTATCATCAAGTCTGGGTGAAAAAATATTTGCTGGTATTTCGGAAACACGGAAT
>NC_135307.1:127950711-128006057 GCF_048772815.1 Callospermophilus lateralis | reverse complement strand
TTTGTGTACTGATCATTACCAACCACGTATCATCAAGATTGGGTGAAAAAATATTTGCTGTTTTTTGGAAACTCGTTATTTCTTAGAAGCTTGGCAACCCCTCTCAATATAAGTGCTTTTCAAAAGTCTGTGCATAGGGCTACTTGAAGAGGACAAACCATAGAGACAAAACTGAGAACTCCTTTATTTTGTCAAGTTTCAAAGAGCTACTACAAACCATGTTGGATTTAGAGTTCCAAATTCATCTATTCTATATAGGAGAGATGAGAGTGAAAGCTAAATATAAAAACTGCTCCGGTAAACGAACGCTTCAAACTAGAAGAACACAATTTGGTGAGCCAAGTGGGATTTGTGTACTGATCATTACCACCACGTATCATCAATATTGGGTGAAATAATATTTGCTGGTATTTCGGAAACTCGTTATTTCTTAGAAGCTTGGCAACCCCTCTCAATGAAAGTGCTTTTCCACAGTCTGTGCCTAGGGCTACTTGAAGAGGAACAAACCATAGAGACAAAACTGAGAACTCCTTTATTTTGTCAAGTTTCAAAGAGCTACTACAAACCATGTTGGATTTAGAGTTCCAAATTCATCTATCTATATAGGAGAGAACAGAGTGAAACCTACATATAAAAACTGCTACTGTAGAAGAACGCTTCAACTTAGAAGATCAAAATTTCTTGAGCCAAGTGGGATTTGTGTACTGATCATTAACACCAAGAACCATCAGGATTGGGTGAAAAAATATTTGCTGGTATTTCGGTAACTCGTTATTTCTTAGAAGCTTGGCAACTCCTCTCCATGAAAGTGCTTTTCCACAGTCTGTGCCTAGGGCTACTTGAAGAGGAAACAAACCATAGAGACAAAACTGAGAACTCCTTTATTTTGTCAAGTTTCAAAAAGCTACTACAAACCATGTTAGATGTAGAGTTCCAAATTCATCTATCTATATAGGAGTGATGAGAGTGAAACCTAAATATAAAAACTGCTACTGAAGACGAACGCTTCAACCTAGAAGAACACAATTTGGAGAGCCAAGTGGGATTTGTGTACTGATCATTACCACCACGTATCATCAAGATTGGGTGAAAAAATATTTGCTGTTTTTTGGAAACTCGTTATTTCTTAGAAGCTTGGCAACCCCTCTCAATATAAGTGCTTTTCAAAAGTCTGTGCATAGGGCTACTTGAAGAGGACAAACCATAGAGACAAAACTGAGAACTCCTTTATTTTGTCAAGTTTCAAAGAAGCTACTACAAACCATGTTGGATTTAGAGTTCCAAATTCATCTATCTATATAGGAGAGATGAGAGTGAAAGCTAAATATAAAAACTGCTCCGGTAAACGAACGCTTCAAACTAGAAGAACACAATTTGGTGAGCCAAGTGGGATTTGTGTACTGATCATTACCACCACGTATCATCAATATTGGGTGAAATAATATTTGCTGGTATTTCGGAAACTCGTTATTTCTTAGAAGCTTGGCAACCCCTCTCAATGAAAGTGCTTTTCCACAGTCTGTGCCTAGGGCTACTTGAAGAGGAAACAAACCATAGAGACAAAACTGAGAACTCCTTTATTTTGTCAAGTTTCAAAGAGCTACTACAAACCATGTTGGATTTAGAGTTCCAAATTCATCTATCTATATAGGAGAGAACAGAGTGAAACCTACATATAAAAACTGCTACTGTAGAAGAACGCTTCAACTTAGAAGATCAAAATTTCTTGAGCCAAGTGGGATTTGTGTACTGATCATTAACACCAAGAACCATCAGGATTGGGTGAAAAAATATTTGCTGGTATTTCGGTAACTCGTTATTTCTTAGAAGCTTGGCAACTCCTCTCCATGAAAGTGCTTTTCCACAGTCTGTGCCTAGGGCTACTTGAAGAGGAAACAAACCATAGAGACAAAACTGAGAACTCCTTTATTTTGTCAAGTTTCAAAAAGCTACTACAAACCATGTTAGATGTAGAGTTCCAAATTCATCTATCTATATAGGAGTGATGAGAGTGAAACCTAAATATAAAAACTGCTACTGAAGACGAACGCTTCAACCTAGAAGAACACAATTTGGAGAGCCAAGTGGGATTTGTGTACTGATCATTACCACCACGTATCATCAAGATTGGGTGAAAAAATATTTGCTGGTATTTCGGAAACTCTTTATTTCTTAGAAGCTTGGCAACCCCTCTCAATGTAAGTGCTTTTCCAGAGTTCTTGAATACGGCTACTTGAAGAGGAAACAAACCATAGAAACAAACTGAGAACTCCTTTATTTTGTCAAGTTTCAAAGAGCTACTACAAACCATGTTGGATTTAGAGTTCCAAATTCATGTATCTATATAGGAGAGATGAGAGTGAAACCTAAATATAAAAACTGCTACTGAAGACGAACGCTTCAACCTAGAAGAACACAATTTGGTGAGCCAAGTGGGATTTGTGTACTGATCATTACCACCAGAATCATCAAGATTGGGTGAAAAAATATTTGCTGGTATTTCGGAAACTCGTTTTTTCTTTGAAGCTTGGCAACCCCCTCTCAATGAAAGTGCTTTTCCACAGTCTGTGCCTAGGGCTACTTGAAGAGGAAACAAACAATAGAGACAAAACTGAGAACTCCTTTATTTTCTCAAGTTTCAAACAGCTACTACAAACATGTTGGATTTAGAGTTCCTAATTCATCTATCTATATAGCAGAGAACAGAGTGAATCCTAAATATAAAAACTGCTACTGTAGACGAACGTTTCAACCTAGAAGAACAAAATTTGGTGAGCCAAGTGGGATTTGTGTACTGATCATTACCACCAAGGATCATCAACATTGGGTGAAAAAATATTTGCTGGTACTTCGGTAACTCGTTAATTCTTAGAAGCTTTGCAACCCCTCTCAATGAAAGTGCTTTTCCACAGTCTGTGCCTAGGGCTACTTGAAGAGGAAACAAACCATAGAGACAAAACTGAGAACTCCTTTATTTTGTCAAGTTTTAAAGAACTACTACAAACCATGTTGGAATTAGAGTTCCAAATTCATCTATCTATATAGGAATGATGAGAGTGAAACCTAAATATAAAAACTGCTGCTGTAGACGAACGCTTCAACCTAGAAGAACAAAATTTGGTGAGCCAAGTGGGATTTGCGTACTGATCATTACCACCAAGTATCATCAAGATTGGGTGAAAAAATATTTGCTGGTATTTCCGAAATTCCTTATTTCTTAGAAGCTTGGCAACCCCTCTCAATGAAAGTGCTTTTCCACAGTCTGTGCCTAGGGCTACTTGAAGAGGAAACAAACAAATGAGACAAAACTGAGATCTCCATTTTTTTGTAAAGTTTCAAATAGCTACTACAAACCATGTTGGATTTAGAGTTCCAAATTCATCTATCTATATAGGAGAGATGAGAGTGAAACCTAAATATAAAAACTGCTACTGAAGACGAACGCTTCAACCTAGAAGAACACAATTTGTTGATCCAAGTGGGATTTGTGTACTGATCATTACCACCACGTATCAACAAGGTTGGGTGAAAAAATGTTTGCTGCTGTTTTGGAAACTCGTTATTTCTTAGAAGTTTGGCAACCCCTCTCAATTTAAGTGCTTTTCCACAGTCTGTGCCTAGGGCTACTTGAAGAGGAAACAAACCATAAAGACAAAACTGAGAACTCCTTTATTTGTCAAGTTTCAAAGAGCTACTACAAACCATGTTGGATTTAGAGTTCCAAATTCATCTATCTATATAGGAGAGATGAGAGTGAAACCTAAATATAAAAACTGCTACTCTAGACGAATGCTTCAACTTAGAAGATCACAATTTGGTGAGCCAAGTGGGATTTGTGTACTGATCATTACCACCACGTATCATCAAGATTGGGTGAGAAAATATTTGCTGGTATTTCAGAAACTCCTGTTTTCTTGGAAGCTTGGCAAACCCTCTCAATGATAGTGCTGTTCCACAGTCTGTGCCTAGGGCTACTTGAAGAGGAAAACAAACCATAGACACAAAACTGAGAACTCCTTTATTTTGTCAAGTTTCAAAGTGCTACTTCAAACCATGTTGGATTTAGAGTTCCAAATTCATCTATCTATATAGGAGAGAACAGAGGGAAACCTAAATATAAAACCTGCTACTGTAGACGAACGCTTCAACTTAGAAGACCACAATTTGGTGAGCCAAGTGGGATTTGTGTAATGATAATTACCACCAAGGATTATCAGGATTGGGTGAAAAAATATTTGCTAGTGTCTCGGAAACTCGTTATTTCTTCAAAGCTTGGTAACCCCGCTCAATGTAAGTGGTTTTTCACAGTGTGTGCCTAGGGCTACTGAAGAGGAAATAAACGATAGAGACAAAACAGAGAACTCTTTTATTTGTCAAGTTTCAAATAGCTATACAACCATGTTGGATTTAGAGTTCCAAAATTCATCTATCTATATAGGAGAAACAGAGTGAAACCTAAATATAAAAACTTCTACTGTAGAACGAACGTTTCAACCTAGAAGAACAACATTTGGTGAGCCAAGTGGGATTTGGTGTACTGATCATTACCACCAAGAATCAGCCAAGATTGGGTGAAGAAATATTTGCTGGTACTTCGGTAAATCGTTATTTCTTAGAAGTTTGTCAAACCCCTCTCAATGAAAGTGCTTTTCCACAGTCTGTGCCTAGGGCTACTTGAAGAGGAAACAAACCATAGAGACAAAACTGAGAACTCCTTTATTTTGTCAAGTTTAAGGAGCTACTACAAACCATGTTGGATTTAGAGTTCCAAAATTCATCTATCTATATAGGAGAGATGAGAGTGAAACCTAAATATAAAAACTGCTGCTGTAGACGAACGCTTCAACCTAGAAGAACAAAATTTGGTGAGCCAAGTGGGATTTGTGTACTGATCATTACCACCAAGTATCATCAAGATTGGGTGAAAAAACATTTGCTGGTATTTCCGAAATTCCTTATTTCTTAGAGCTTGGCAACCCGTCTCAATTAAAGTGCTTTTCCACAGTCTGTGCCTAGGGCTACTTGAAGATTAAGCAAACCATAGAGACAAAACTGAGAACTTTTTTATTTTGTCAAGTTTCAAAATGCTACTACAAACCATGATCGATTTAGAGTTCCAAATTCATCTATCTATATAGGAGATATGAGAGTGAAACCTAAATATAAAAACTGCTACTGTAGACGAACTCTTCAACCTAGAAGAACACAATTTGGTGAGCCAAGTGGGATTTGTGTACTGATCATTACCACCAAGAATAATCAAGATTGGATGAAAAAATATTTGCTGGTAGTTCGGAAACTTGTTATTTCTTAGAAGCTTGGCAACCCATCTCAATGAAAGTGCTTTTCCACAGTCTGTGCCTAGGGCTACTTGAATAGGAAACAAACCATAGAGACTAAAACTGAGGAACTCCTTTATTTTGTCAAGTTTCAAAGAGCTACTACAAACCATGTTGGATTTAGTGTTCCAAATTCATCTATCTATATAGGAGAGAACAGAGTGAAACCTAAATATAAAATGCTACTGTAGACGAACGCTTCATCCTAGAAAGAACACAATTCAGGTGAGCCAAGTGGGATTTGTGTACTGATCATTACCATCAAGTATCATCAAGATTGGGTGAAAAATTATTTGCTGGTATTTCGGAAACTCGTAATTTCTTAGACGCTTGGCAACCCCTCTCAATGTAAGTGCTTTTCCAGAGTCTGTGCCTAGGCTACTTGAAGAGGAAACAAACCATAGAGACAAAACTGAGAAATCCTTTATTTTGTCAAGTTTCAAAGAGCTACTACAAACCATGTTGGATATAGAGTTTCAAATTCATCTATCTGTATAGGAGAGAACAGAGGCAAACCTAAATATAAAAACTGCTACTGTAGACGAACGCTTCAACCAAGAAGAACACAATTTGGTGAGCCAAGTGGCATTTGTGTACTGATCATTACCACCAAGTTTTATCAAGATTGGATGAAAAAATATTTCCTGGTGTTTCGGAAACTCGTTATTTCTTAGAAGCTTGGCAACCCCTCTCAATGTAAGTGCTTTTCCAGAGTCTGTGCCTAGGGCAACTTGAAGAGGAAACAAACCATAGAGACAAAACTGAGAACTCCTTTATTTTGTCAAGTTTTACAGAGCTACTACAAACCATGTTGGATTTAGAGTTCCAAATTCATCTATCTATATAGGGGAGAACAGAGGGAAAAATAAATATAAAAACTGCTACTGTAGACAACCGCTTCAACCTAGAATTACACAATTTGGTGAGCCAAGTTGGGTTTGTGTACTGATCATTACCACCATGTATCATCAAGATTGGGTGAAAAAATATTTGCTGGTATTTCGGAAAGTCGTAATTTCTTAGACGCTTGGCAACCCCTCTCAATGAAAGTGCTTTTCCACAGTCTGTGCCTAGGGCTATTTGAAGAGGAAACAAACCATAGAGACAAAACTGAGAACTCCTTTATTTTGTCAAGTTGCAAAGAGCTACTACAAACCATGTTGGATTTAGAGTTCCAAATTCATCTATCTATATAGGGGAGAACAGAGGGAAAAATAAATATAAAAACTGCTACTGTAGACGACCGCTTCAACCTAGAATTTCACAATTTGGTGAGCCAAGTGGGGTTTGTGTACTGATCATTACCACCATGTATCATCAAAATTGGGTGAAAAAATATTTGCCGTTTTTGGAAACTCATTATTTTTTAGAAGATTGGCAACCCCTCTCAATGAAAGTGCTTCTCCACAGTCTGTGCCTAGGGCTACTTGAAGAGGAAACAAACCATAGAGACAAAACTGAGATCTCCTTTATTTTGTCAAGTTTCAAAGATCTACTACAAACCATGTTGGATTTAGAGTTCCAAATTCATGTATCTATATAGGAGAGATGAGAGTGAAACCTAAATATAAAAACTGCTACTGAAGACGAACGCTTCAACCTAGAAGAACACAATTTGGTGAGTCAAGTGGGATTTGTGTACTGATTATTACCACCACGTATCATCAAGATTGGGTGAAAAAATATTTGCTGTTTTTTGGAAACTCGTTATTTCTTAGAAGCTTGGCAACCCCTCTCAATATAAGTGCTTTTCCACAGTCTGTGCATAGGGCTACTTGAAGAGGACAAACCATAAAGACAAAACTGAGAACTCCTTTATTTTGTCAAGTTTCAAAGAGCTACTACAAACCATGTTGGATTTAGTGTTCCAAATTCATGTATCTATATAGGAGAGATGAGCGTGAAACCTAAATATAAAAAACTGCTACTGAAGACGAACGCTTCAACCTAGAAGAACACAATTTGGTGAGCCAAGTGGGATTTGTGTACTGATCATTACCACCAAGTATTATCAAGATTGGGTGAAAAAATATTTCATGGTGTTTCGGAAACTCGTTATTTCTTAGAAGCTTGGCAACCCTTCTCAATGTAAGTGCTTTTCCAGAGTCTGTGCCTAGGGCTACTTGAAGAGGAAACAAACCATAGAGACAAAATTGAGAACTCCTTTATTTTGTCAAGTTTCAAAGAGCTACTACAAACCATGTTGGATTTAGAGTTCCAAATTCATCTATCTATATAGGAGAAACAGAGTGAAACCTAAATATAAAAACTGCTACTCTAGACGAACGCTTCAACCAAGAAGAACACAGTTTGGTGAGCCAAGTGGGATTTGTGTACTGATCATTACCACCAATATTATCAAGATTGGGTGAAAAAATATTTCCTGGTGTTTCGGAATCTCGTTATTTCTTAGAAGCTTGGCAACCCCTCTCAATGTAAGTGCTTTTCCAGAGTCTGTGCCTAGGGCTAATTGAAGAGGAAACAAACCATAGAGACAAAACTGAGAACTCCTTTATTTTGTCAAGTTTCAAAGAGCTACTACAAACCATGTTGGATTTAGAGTTCCAAATTCATCTATCTATATAAGAGAGAACAGAGTGAAACCTACATACAAGAACTGCTGCTGTAGATGAACGCATAAACCTAGAAGAACACAATTTGGTGAGCCAAGTGGGATTTGTGTACTGATCATTACCATCAAGTATCATCAAGATAGGTTGAAAAAATATTTGCTGGTATTTCGGAAACTCGTTTTTTTTTTAGAAGCTTGGCAACCCCTCTCAATGAAAGTGCTTTTCCACAGTCTGTGCCTAGGGCTACTTGAAGAGGAAACAAACCATAGATACAAAACTGAGATCTCTTTTATTTTGTCAAGTTTCAAAGATCTACTACAAACCATGTTCGATTTAGAGTTCCAAATTCATGTATCTATATAGGAGAGATGAGAGTGAAACCAAAATATAAAAACTGCTACTGAAGACGAACGCTTCAACCTAGAAGAACACAATATGGTGAGCCAAGTGGGATTTGTGTACTGATCTTTACCACCAATTTTATCAAGATTGGTTGAAAAAATATTTCCTGGTGTTTCGGAATCTCGTTATTTCTTAGAAGCTTGGCAACCCCTCTCAATGTAAGTGCTTTTCCAGAGTCTGTGCCTAGGGCTAATTGAAGAGGAAACAAACCATAGAGACAAAACTGAGAACTCCTTTATTTTGTCAAGTTTCAAAGAGCTACTACAAACCATGTTGGATTTAAAGTTCCAAATTCATCTATCTATATAGGAGAGATGAGAGTGAAACCTAAATATAAAAACTGCTTCTGTAGACGAACGCTTCAACCAAGAAGAACACAATTTGGTGAGCCAAGTGGGATTTGTGTACTGATCATTACCACCACGTATCATCAAGATTGGGTGAAAAAATATTTGCTGGTATTTCGGTAACTCGTTATTTCTTAGAAGCTTGGCAACCCCTCTCAATCAAAGTGCTTTTCCACAGACTGTGCCTAGGGCTAATTGAAGAGGAAAAAAACCATAGAGACAAAACTGAGAACTCCTTTATTTTGTCAAGTTTCAAAGAGCTACTACAAACCATGTTGGATTTAGTGTTCCAAATTCATCTATCTATCTAGGAGAGAACAGAGTGAAACCTAAATATAAAAATGCTACTGTAGACGAACGCTTCATCCTAGAAGAACACAATTCGGTGAGCCAAGTTGGATTTGTGTACTGATCACTACCACCAAGTTTTATCAAGATTGGATGAAAAAATATTTCCTGGTGTTTCGGAAACTCGTTATTTCTTAGAAGCTTGGCAACCCCTCTCAATGTAAGTGCTTTTCCAGAGTCTTTGCCTAGGGCAACTTGAAGAGGAAACAAACCATAGATACAAAACTGAGAACTCCTTTATTTTGTCAAGTTTTAAAGAGCTACTACAAACCATGTTGTATTTAGAGTTCCAAATTCATCTATCTATATAGGGGAGAACAGAGGGAAAAATAAATATAAAAACTGCTACTGTAGACGACCGCTTCAACCTAGAATTACACAATTTGGTGAGCCAAGTTGGGTTTGTGTACTGATCATTACCACCATGTATCATCAAGATTGGGTGAAAAAATATTTGCTGGTATTTCGGAAACTCGTAATTTCTTAGACGCTTGGCAACCCCTCTCAATGAATGTGCTTTTCCACAGTCTGTGCCTAGCGCTATTTGAAGAGGAAACAAACCATAGAGACAAAACTGAGAACTCCTTTATTTTGTCAAGTTTCAAAGAGCTACTACAAACCATGTTGGATTTAGAGTTCCAAATTCATCTATCTATATAGGGGAGAACAGAGGGAAACCTAAATATAAAAACTGCTACTGTAGACGAACGCTTCAACCTAGAAGTACACAATTTGGTGAGCCAAGTGGGGTTTGTGTACTGATCATTAGCACCATGTATCATCAAGATTGGGTGAAAAAATATTTGCTGTTTTTTGGAAACTCCTTATTTTTTAGAAGCTTGGCAACCCCTCTCAATGAAAGTGCTTTTCCACAGTCTGTGCCTAGGGCTACTTGAAGAGGAAACAAACCATAGAGACAAAACTGAGATCTCCTTTATTTTGTCAAGTTTCAAAGATCTACTACAAACCATGTTCGATTTAGAGTTCCAAATTCATGTATCTATATAGGAGAGATGAGAGTGAAACCTAAATATAAAAACTGCTACTGAAGACGAACGCTTCAACCTAGAAGAACACAATTTGGTGAGCCAAGTGGGATTTGTGTACTGATCATTACCACCAAGTATTATCAAGATTGGGTGAAAAAATATTTCATGGTGTTTCGGAAACTCGTTATTTCTTAGAAGCTTGGCAACCCCTCTCAATGTAAGTGCTTTTCCAGAGTCTGTGCCTAGGGCTACTTGAAGAGGAAACAAACCATAGAGACAAAACTGAGAACTCCTTTATTTTGTCAAGTTTCAAAGAGCTACTACAAACCATGTTGGATTTAGAGTTCCAAATTCATCTATCTATATAGGAGAGAACAGAGTGAAACCTAAATATAAAAACTGCTACTCTAGACGAACGCTTCAACCGAGAAGAACACAATTTGGTGAGCCAAGTGGGATTTGTGTACTGATCATTACCACAAATTTTATCAAGATTGGGTGAAAAAATATTTCCTGGTGTTTCGGAATCTCGTTATTTCTTAGAAGCTTGGCAACCCCTCTCAATGTAAGTGCTTTTCCAGAGTCTGTGCCTAGGGCTAATTGAAGAGGAAACAAACCATAGAGACAAAACTGAGAACTCCTTCATTTTGTCAAGTTTCAAAGAGCTACTACAAACCATGTTGGATTTAGAGTTCCAAATTCATCTATCTATATAGGAGAGATGAGAGTGAAACCTAAATATAAAAACTGCTACTGTAGACGAACGCTTCAACCAAGAAGAACACAATTTGGTGAGCCAAGTGGGATTTGTGTACTGATCATTACCACCACGTATCATCAAGATTGGGTGAAAAAATATTTGCTGGTATTTCGGTAACTCGTTATTTCTTAGAAGCTTGGCAACCCCTCTCAATCAAAGTGCTTTTCCACAGTCTGTGCCTAGGGCTACTTGAAGAGGAAACAAACCATAGAGACAAAACTGAGAACTCTTTTATTTTGTCAAGTTTCAAAGAGCTACTACAAACCATGTTGGATTTAGTGTTCCAAATTCATCTATCTATATAGGAGAGAACAGAGTGAAACCTAAATATAAAAATGCTACTGTAGACGAACGCTTCATCCTAGAAGAACACAATTCGGTGAGCCAAGTGGGATTTGTGTACTGATCATTACCATCAAGTATCATCAAGATTGGGTGAAAAATTATTTGCTGGTATTTCGGAAACTCGTAATTTCTTAGACGCTTGGCAACCCCTCTCAATGTAAGTGATTTTCCAGAGTCTGTGCCTAGTGCTACTTGAAGAGGAAACAAAGCATAGAGACAAAACTGAGAAATCCTTTATTTTGTCAAGTTTCAAAGAGCTACTACAAAACAATGTTGGATATAGAGTTTCAAATTCATCTATCTGTATAGAAGAGAACAGAGGGAAACCTAAATATAAAAACTGCTACTGTAGACGAACGCTTCAACCAAGAAGAACACAATTTGGTGAGCCAAGAGGCATTTGTGTACTGATCATTACCACCAAGTTTTATCAAGATTGGATGAAAAAATATTTCCTGGTGTTTCGGAAACTCGTTATTTCTTAGAAGCTTGGCAACCCCTCTCAATGCAAGTGCTTTTCCAGAGTCTGTGCCTAGGGCAACTTGAAGAGGAAACAAACCATAGAGACAAAACTGAGAACTCCTTTATTTTGTCAAGTTTTAAAGAGCTACTACAAACCATGTTGGATTTAGAGTTCCAAATTCATCTATCTATATAGGGGAGAACAGAGGGAAAAATAAATATAAAAACTGCTACTGTAGACGACCGCTTCAACCTAGAATTACACAATTTGGTGAGCCAAGTTGGGTTAGTGTACTGATCATTACCACCATGTATCATCAAGATTGGGTGAAAAAATATTTGCTGGTATTTCGGAAACTCGTAATTTCTTAGATGCTTGGCAACACCTCTCAATGAAAGTGCTTTTCCACATTCTGTGCCTAGGGCTACTTGAAGAGGAAACAAACCATAGAGACAAAACTGAGAACTCCTTTATTTTGTCAAGTTTCAAAGAGCTACTACAAACCATGTTGGATTTAGAGTTCCAAATTCATCTATCTATATAGGGGAGAACAGAGGGAAACCTAAATATAAAAACTGCTACTGTAGACGAACGCTTCAACCTAGAAGTACACAATTTGGTGAGCCAAGTGGGGTTTGTGTACTGATCATTAGCACCATGTATCATCAAGATTGGGTGAAAAAATATTTGCTGTTTTTTGGAAACTCGTTATTTTTTAGAAGCTTGGCAACCCCTCTCAATGAAAGTGCTTTTCCACAGTCTGTGCCTAGGGCTACTTGAAGAGGAAACAAACCATAGAGACAAAACTGAGATCTCCTTTATTTTGTCAAGTTTCAAAGATCTACTACAAACCATGTTCGATTTAGAGTTCCTAATTCATGTATCTATATAGGAGAGATGAGAGTGAAACCTAAATATAAAAACTGCTACTGAAGACGAACGCTTCAACCTAGAAGAACACAATTTGGTGAGCCAAGTGGGATTTGTGTACTGATCATTACCACCAAGTATTATCAAGATTGGGTGAAAAAATATTTCATGGTGTTTCGGAAACTCGTTATTTCTTAGAAGCTTGGCAACCCCTCTCAATGTAAGTGCTTTTCCAGAGTCTGTGCCTAGGGCTACTTGAAGAGGAAACAAACCATAGAGACAAAACTGAGAACTCCTTTATTTTGTCAAGTTTCAAAGAGCTACTACAAACCATGTTGGATTTAGAGTTCCAAATTCATCTATCTATATAGGAGAGAACAGAGTGAAACCTAAATATAAAAACTGCTACTCTAGACGAACGCTTCAACCGAGAAGAACACAATTTGGTGAGCCAAGTGGGATTTGTGTACTGATCATTACCACCAATTTTATCAAGATTGGGTGAAAAAATATTTCCTGGTGTTTCAGAATCTCGTTATTTCTTAGAAGCTTGGCAACCCCTCTCAATGTAAGTGCTTTTCCAGAGTCTGTGCCTAGGGCTAATTGAAGAGGAAACAAACCATAGAGACAAAACTGAGAACTCCTTCATTTTGTCAAGTTTCAAAGAGCTACTACAAACCATGTTGGATTTAGAGTTCCAAATTCATCTATCTATATAGGAGAGATGAGAGTGAAACTAAATATAAAAACTGCTACTGTAGACGAACGCTTCAACCAAGAAGAACACAATTTGGTGAGCCAAGTGGGATTTGTGTACTGATCATTACCACCACGTATCATCAAGATTCGGTGAAAAAATATTTGCTGGTATTTCGGTAACTCGTTATTTCTTAGAAGCTTGGCAACCCCTCTCAATCAAAGTGCTTTTCCACAGTCTGTGCCTAGGGCTACTTGAAGAGGAAACAAACCATAGAGACAAAACTGAGAACTCTTTTATTTTGTCAAGTTTCAAAGAGCTACTACAAACCATGTTGGATTTAGAGTTCCAAATTCAACTATCTATATAGGGGAGAACAGAGGGAAACCTAAATATAAAAACTGCTACTGTAGACGACCGTTTCAACCTAGAAAAACAAAATTTGGTGAGCGAAGTGGTATTTGTGTACTGATCATTACCACCACGTATCATCAAGATTGGGTGAAAAAATATTTGCTGGTATTTTGGAAACTCGTTATTTCTTAGTAGCTTGGCAACCCCTCTCAATGAAAGTGCTTTTCCACAGTCTGTGCCTAGGGCTACTTGAAGAGGAAACAAACCATAGAGACAAACCTGAGAACTCGTTTATTTTGTCAAGTTTCAAAGAGCTACTACAAACCATGTTGGATTTAGAGTTCCAAATTCATCTATCTATATAGGAGAGAACAGAGTGAAACCTACATATAAAAACTGCTACTGTAGACGAACGCTTCAACTTAGAATATCAAAATTTGGTGAGCCAAGTGGGATTTGTCTACTGATAATTACCACAAGAACCATCAAGAATGGGTGAAAAAATATTTGCTGGTATTTCGGAAACTCGTAATTTCTTAAACGCTTGGCAACCCCTCTCAATGAAAGTGCTTTTCCACAGTCTGTGCCTAGGGTTACTTGAAGAGGAAACAAACCATAGAGACAAAACTGAGAACTCCTTTATTTTGTCAAGTTTCAAAGAGCTACTCCAAACCATGTTGGATTTAGTGTTCCAAATTCATCTATCTATATAGGAGACAACACAGTGAAACCTAAATATAAAAACTGCTACTGTAGGACGAACGCTTCATCCTAGAAGAGCACAATTTGGTGAGCCAAGTGGGATTTGTGTACTGATCATTACCATCAAGTATCATCAAGATTGGGTGAAAAATTATTTGCTGGTATTTCGGAAACTCGTAATTTCTTAGACGCTTGGCAACCCCTCTCAATGAAAGTGCTTTTCCACAGTCTGTGCCTATGGCTACTTGAATAGGACACAAACCATAGAGACAAAACTGAAAACTACTTTATTTTGTCAAGTTTCAAAGAGCTACTACAAACCATGTTGTATTTAGTGTTTCAAATTCATCAATCTATATAGGAGAGAACAGAGTGAAACCTACATATAAAAACTGCTACTGTAGACGAACGCTTCAACTTAGAATATCAAAATTTGGTGAGCCAAGTGGGATTTGTCTACTGATAATTACCACCAAGAACCATCAAGAATGGGTGAAAAAATATTTGCTGGTATTTCGGAAACTCGTAATTTCTTAAACGCTTGGCAACCCCTCTCAATGAAAGTGCTTTTCCACAGTCTGTGCCTAGGGTTACTTGAAGAGGAAACAAACCATAGAGACAAAACTGAGAACTCCTTTATTTTGTCAAGTTTCAAAGAGCTACTCCAAACCATGTTGGATTTAGTGTTCCAAATTCATCTATCTATATAGGAGACAACACAGTGAAACCTAAATATAAAAAACTGCTACTGTAGACGAACGCTTCATCCTAGAAGAGCACAATTTGGTGAGCCAAGTGGGATTTGTGTACTGATCATTACCATCAAGTATCATCAAGATTGGGTGAAAAATTATTTGCTGGTATTTCGGAAACTCGTAATTTCTTAGACGCTTGGCAACCCCTCTCAATGAAAGTGCTTTTCCACAGTCTGTGCCTATGGCTACTTGAATAGGACACAAACCATAGAGACAAAACTGAAAACTACTTTATTTTGTCAAGTTTCAAAGAGCTACTACAAACCATGTTGTATTTAGTGTTTCAAATTCATCAATCTATATAGGAGAGAACAGAGTGAAACCTACATATAAAAACTGCTACTGTAGACGAACGCTTCAACCTAGAAGGTCAAAATTTGGTGAGCCAAGTGGGATTTGTGTACTGATCATTACCACAAAGAACCGTCAAGATTGGGTGAAAAGATATTTGGTGGTATTTCAGTAACTCGTTATTTCTTAGAAGCTTGGCAACCCCTCTCCATGAAAGTGCTTTTCCACAGTCTGTGCCTAGGGCTACTTGAAGAGGAAACAAACCATAGAGACAAAACTGAGAACTCCTTTATTTTGACAAGTTTCAAAGAGCTACTACAAACCATGTTGGATTTAGAGTTCCAAATTCATCTATCTATATAGGAGACAACAGAGTGAAACCTAAATATAAAAACTGCTACTTTAGACGAACTCTTCAACCTAGAAGAACACAATTTGGTGAGCCAAGTGGGACTTCTGTACTGATCATTACCACCAAGAATCATCAAGATTGGGTGAATAAATATTTGCTTGTATTTCCGTAACTCGTTATTTCTCAGAAGCTTGGCAACCCCTCTCAATGAAAATGCTTTTCCACAGTCTGTGCCTAGGACTACTTGAAGAGGAAACAAACCATAGAGACAAAACTGAGAACTCCTTTATTTTGTCAAGTTTCAAAGAGCTACTACAAACCA
This sequence comes from Callospermophilus lateralis, assembly GCF_048772815.1. Classification (NCBI taxonomy): domain Eukaryota; kingdom Metazoa; phylum Chordata; class Mammalia; order Rodentia; family Sciuridae; genus Callospermophilus; species Callospermophilus lateralis. The sequence goes on along the minus strand of NC_135307.1, from coordinate 127,990,148 downwards.
TTTTGGATTTAGAGTTCCAAATTCATCTATCTATATAAGAGAGAACAGAGGGAAACCTACATATAAAAACTGCTACTGTAGAACAACGCTTCAACCTGAAGAACACAATTTGGTGAGCCAAGTATGATTTGTGTACTGATCATTACCACCAAGAACCATCAAGATTGGGTGAAAAGATATTTGGTGGTATTTCAGTAACTCGTTATTTCTTACAAGCTTGGCAACCCCTCTCCATGAAAGTGCTTTTCCACAGTCTGTGCCTAGGGCTACTTGAAGAGGAAACAATCCATAGAGACAAAACTGAGAACTCCTTTATTTTGACAAGTTTCAAAGAGCTACTACAAACCATGTTGGATTTAGAGTTCCAAATTCATCTATCTATATAGGAGACAACAGAGTGAAACCTAAATAAAAAAACTGCTACTGTAGACGAACGCTTCAACCTAGAAGAACACAATTTGGTGAGCCAATTGGGATTTGTGTCCTGATCATTACCACCACGTATCATCAAGATTGGGTGAAAAAATATTTGCTGGTATTTCGGAAACTCGTTATTTCTTAGAAGCTTGGCAACCCCTCTCAATGTAAGTGCTTTTCCAGAGTCTGTGCCTAGGGCTACTTGAAGAGGAAACAAACCATAGAGACAAAACTGAGAACTCCTTTATTTTGTCAAGTTTCAAAGAGCTATAACAAACCATGTTGGATTTAGAGTTCCAAATTCATCTATCTATATAGGAGACAACAGAGTGAAACCTAAATATAAAAACTGCTACTGTAGACGACCTCTTCAACCTAGAAGGACAAAATTTGGTGAGCCAAGTGGGATTTGTGTACTGATCATTGCCACCACGTATCATCAAGATTGGGTGAAAAAATATTTGCTGGTATTTCGGAAACTCGTTATTTCTTAGAAGCTTGGCAACCCCTCTCAATGAAAGTGCTTTTCCACAGTCTGTGCCTAGGGCTACTTGAAGAGGAAACAAACCATAGAGACAAAACTGAGAACTCCTTTATTTTGTCAAGTTTCAAAGAGCTACTACAAACATGTTGGATTTAGAGTTCCAAATTCAACTATCTATATAAGAGAGAACAGAGTGAAACCTACATATATAAACTGCTGCTGTAGATGAACGCTTCAACCTAGAAGATCAAAATTTGGTGAGCCAAGTGGGATTTGTGTACTGATCATTACGACCACGTATCATCAAGATTGGGTGAAAAAATATTTGCTGTTTTTTGGAATCTCGTTATTTCTTAGAAACTTGGCAACCCCTCTCAATATAAGTGCTTTTAAACAGTCTGTGCATAGGGCTACTTGAAGAGGACAAACCATAGAGACAAAACTGAGAACTCCTTTATTTTGTCAAGTTTCATAGAGCTACTACAAACCATGTTGGATTTAGAGTTCCAAATTCATCTATCTATATAGGAGAGATGAGAGTGAAAGCTAAATATAAAAACTGCTACTGTAGACGAACGCTTCAACCAAGAAGAACACAATTTGGTGAGCCAAGTGGGATTTGTGTACTGATCGTTACCACCAAGAAACATCAAGATTGGGTGAAAAGATATTTGGTGGTATTTCAGTAACTCATTATTTCTTAGAAGCTTGGCAACCCCTCTCCATGAAAGTGCTTTTCCACAGTCTGTGCCTAGGGCTACTTGAAGAGGAAACAAACCATAGAGACAAAACTGAGATCTCCTATATTTTGTCAAGTTTCAAATAGCTACTACAAACCATGTTGGATTTAGAGTTCCAAATTCATGTATCTATATAGGAGAGATGAGAGTGAAACCTAAATATAAAAACTGCTACTGAAGACGAACGCTTCAACCTAGAAGAACACAATTTGGTGAGCCAAGTGGGATTTGTGTACTGATCATTACCACCAAGAATTATCAAGATTGGGTGAAAAAATATTTCCAGGTGTTTCGGAAACTCGTTATTTCTTAGAAGCTTGGCAACCCCTCTCAATGAAAGTGCTTTTCCAGAGTCTGTGCCTAGGGCTACTTGAAGAGGAAACAAACCATAGAGACAAAACTGAAAAGTACTTTATTTTGTCAAGTTTCAAAGAGCTACTACAAACCATGTTGTATTTAGAGTTCCAAATTCATCTATCTATATAGGAGAGAACAGAGTGAAACCTACATATAAAAACTGCTACTGTAGACGAACGCTTCAACCTAGGAGGTCAAAATTTGGTGAGCCAAGTGGGATTTGTGTACTGATCATTACCACCGAGAACCATCAAGATTGGGTGAAAAGATATTTGGTGGTATTTCAGTAACTCGTTATTTCTTAGAAGCTTGGCAACCCCTCTCCATGAAAGTGCTTTTCCACAGTCTGTGCCTAGGGCTACTTGAAGAGGAAACAAACCATAGAGACAAAACTGAGAACTCCTTTATTTTGACAAGTTTCAAAGAGCTACTACAAACCATGTTGGATTTAGAGTTACAAATTCATCTATCTATATAGGAGACAACAGAGTGAACCCTAAATATAAAAACTGCTACTGTAGACGAACTCTTCAACCTAGAAGAACACAATTTGGTGAGCCAAGTGGGATTTCTGTACTGATCATTACCACCAAGAATCATCAAGATTGGGTGAAAAAATATTTGCTGGTATTTCCGTAACTCGTTATTTCTTAAAAGCTTGGCAACACCTCTCAATGAAATTGCTTTTCCACAGTCTGTGCCTAGGGCTACTTGAAGAGGAAAGAAACCATAGAGACACACCTGAGAACTCCTTTATTTTGTCAAGTTTCAAAGAGCTACTACAAACCATGTTGGATTTAGAGTTCCAAATTCATCTATCTATATAAGAGAGAACAGAGTGAAACCTACATATAAAAACTGCTACTGTAGACGAACGCTTCAACCTAGAAGATCAAAATTTGGTGAGCCAAGTGGGATTTGTGTACTGATCATTACCACCAAGAACCATCAAGATTGGGTGAAAAAATATTTGCTGGTATTTCGGAAACTCGTAATTTCTTAGACGCTTGACAACCCCTCTCAATGAAAGTGTTTTTCCAAAGTCTGTGCCTAGGGCTACTTGAAAAGGACACAAACCATAGAGACAAAACTGAAAACTACTTTATTTTGTCAAGTTTCAAAGAGCTACTACAAACCATGTTGTATTTAGAGTTCCAAATTCAACTATCTATATAAGAGAGAACAGAGTGAAACCTACATATAAAAACTGCTGCTGTAGATGAACGCTTAAACCTAGAAGAACACACTTTGGTGAGCCAAGTGGGATTTGTGTACTGATCATTACGACCACGTATCATCAAGATTGGGTGAAAAATGATTTGCTGGTATTTCGGAAACTCGTTATTTTTTAGAAGCTTGGCAACCCCTCTCAATGAAAATGCTTTTCCACAGTCTCTGCCTAGGGCTACTTGAAGAGGAAACAAACCATAGAGACAAAACTGAGATCTCCTTTGTTTTGTCAAGTTTCAAAGATCTACTACAAACCATGTTGGATTTAGAGTTCCAAATTCATGTATCTATATAGGAGAGATGAGAGTGAAACCTAAATATAAAAACTGCTACTGAAGACGAACGCTTCAACCTAGAAGAACACAATTTGGTGAGCCAAGTGGGATTTGTGTACTGATCATTACCACCAAGTATTATCAAGATTTTGTGAAAAAATATTTCCTGGTGTTTCGGAAACTCGTTTTTTCGTAGAAGCTTGGCAACCCCTCTCCATGAAAGTGCTTTTCCACAGTCTGTGCCTAGGGCTACTTGAAGAGGAAACAAACCATAGAGACAAAACTGAGATCTCCTATATTTTGTCAAGTTTCAAATAGCTACTACAAACCATGTTGGATTTAGAGTTCCAAATTCATGTATCTATATAGGAGAGATGAGAGTGAAACCTAAATATAAAAACTGCTACTGAAGACGAACGCTTCAACCTAGAAGAACACAATTTGGTGAGCCAAGGGGGATTTGTGTACTGATCATTACCACCAAGAATTATCAAGATTGGGTGAAAAAATATTTCCAGGTGTTTCGGAAACTCGTTATTTCTTAGAAGCTTGGCAACCCCTCTCAATGAAAGTGCTTTTCCAGAGTCTGTGCCTAGGGCTACTTGAAGAGGAAACAAACCATAGAGACAAAACTGAAAACTACTTTATTTTGTCAAGTTTCAAAGAGCTACTACAAACCATGTTGTATTTAGAGTTCCAAATTCATCTATCTATATAGGAGAGAACAGAGTGAAACCTACATATAAAAACTGCTACTGTAGACGAACGCTTCAACCTAGGAGGTCAAAATTTGGTGAGCCAAGTGGGATTTGTGTACTGATCATTACCACCGAGAACCATCAAGATTGGGTGAAAAGATATTTGGTGGTATTTCAGTAACTCGTTATTTCTTAGAAGCTTGGCAACCCCTCTCCATGAAAGTGCTTTTCCACAGTCTGTGCCTAGGGCTACTTGAAGAGGAAACAAACCATAGAGACAAAACTGAGAACTCCTTTATTTTGACAAGTTTCAAAGAGCTACTACAAACCATGTTGGATTTAGAGTTCCAAATTCATCTATCTATATAGGAGACAACAGCTGAACCCTAAATATAAAAACTGCTACTGTAGACGAACTCTTCAACCTAGAAGAACACAATTTGGTGAGCCAAGTGGGATTTCTGTACTGATCATTACCACCAAGAATCATCAAGATTGGGTGAAAAAATATTTGCTGGTATTTCCGTAACTCGTTATTTCTTAAAAGCTTGGCAATACCTCTCAATGAAATTGCTTTTCCACAGTCTGTGCCTAGGGCTACTTGAAGAGGAAAGAAACCATAGAGACACACCTGAGAACTCCTTTATTTTGTCAAGTTTCAAAGAGCTACTACAAACCATGTTGGATTTAGAGTTCCAAATTCATCTATCTATATAAGAGAGAACAGAGTGAAACCTACATATTAAAACTGCTACTGTAGACGAACGCTTCAACCTAGAAGATCAAAATTTGGTGAGCCAAGTGGGATTTGTGTACTGATCATTACCACCAAGAACCATCAAGATTGGGTGAAAAAATATTTGCTGGTATTTCGGAAACTCGTAATTTCTTAGACGCTTGACAACCCCTCTCAATGAAAGTGCTTTTCCAAAGTCTGTGCCTAGGGCTACTTGAAAAGGACACAAACCATAGAGACAAAACTGAAAACTACTTTATTTTGTCAAGTTTCAAAGAGCTACTACAAACCATGTTGTATTTAGAGTTCCAAATTCAACTATCTATATAAGAGAGAACAGAGTGAAACCTACATATAAAAACTGCTGCTGTAGATGAACGCTTAAACCTAGAAGAACACACTTTGGTGAGCCAAGTGGGATTTGTGTACTGATCATTACGACCACGTATCATCAAGATTGGGTGAAAAATGATTTGCTGGTATTTCGGAAACTCGTTATTTTTTAGAAGCTTGGCAACCCCTCTCAATGAAAATGCTTTTCCACAGTCTCTGCCTAGGGCTACTTGAAGAGGAAACAAACCATAGAGACAAAACTGAGATCTCCTTTGTTTTGTCAAGTTTCAAAGATCTACTACAAACCATGTTGGATTTAGAGTTCCAAATTCATGTATCTATATAGGAGAGATGAGAGTGAAACCTAAATATAAAAACTGCTACTGAAGACGAACGCTTCAACCTAGAAGAACACAATTTGGTGAGCCAAGTGGGATTTGTGTACTGATCATTACCACCAAGTATTATCAAGATTTTGTGAAAAAATATTTCCTGGTGTTTCGGAAACTCGTTTTTTCGTAGAAGCTTGGCAACCCCTCTCCATGAAAGTGCTTTTCCACAGTCTGTGCCTAGGGCTACTTGAAGAGGAAACAAACCATAGAGACAAAACTGAGATCTCCTATATTTTGTCAAGTTTCAAATAGCTACTACAAACCATGTTGGATTTAGAGTTCCAAATTCATGTATCTATATAGGAGAGATGAGAGTGAAACCTAAATATAAAAACTGCTACTGAAGACGAACGCTTCAACCTAGAAGAACACAATTTGGTGAGCCAAGTGGGATTTGTGTACTGATCATTACCACCAAGAATTATCAAGATTGGGTGAAAAAATATTTCCAGGTGTTTCGGAAACTCGTTATTTCTTAGAAGCTTGGCAACCCCTCTCAATGAAAGTGCTTTTCCAGAGTCTGTGCCTAGGGCTACTTGAAGAGGAAACAAACCATAGAGACAAAACTGAAAACTACTTTATTTTGTCAAGTTTCAAAGAGCTACTACAAACCATGTTGTATTTAGAGTTCCAAATTCATCTATCTATATAGGAGAGAACAGAGTGAAACCTACATATAAAAACTGCTACTGTAGACGAACGCTTCAACCTAGGAGGTCAAAATTTGGTGAGCCAAGTGGGATTTGTGTACTGATCATTACCACCGAGAACCATCAAGATTGGGTGAAAAGATATTTGGTGGTATTTCAGTAACTCGTTATTTCTTAGAAGCTTGGCAACCCCTCTCCATGAAAGTGCTTTTCCACAGTCTGTGCCTAGGGCTACTTGAAGAGGAAACAAACCATAGAGACAAAACTGAGAACTCCTTTATTTTGACAAGTTTCAAAGAGCTACTACAAACCATGTTGGATTTAGAGTTCCAAATTCATCTATCTATATAGGAGACAACAGCTGAACCCTAAATATAAAAACTGCTACTGTAGACGAACTCTTCAACCTAGAAGAACACAATTTGGTGAGCCAAGTGGGATTTCTGTACTGATCATTACCACCAAGAATCATCAAGATTGGGTGAAAAAATATTTGCTGGTATTTCCGTAACTCGTTATTTCTTAAAAGCTTGGCAATACCTCTCAATGAAATTGCTTTTCCACAGTCTGTGCCTAGGGCTACTTGAAGAGGAAAGAAACCATAGAGACACACCTGAGAACTCCTTTATTTTGTCAAGTTTCAAAGAGCTACTACAAACCATGTTGGATTTAGAGTTCCAAATTCATCTATCTATATAAGAGAGAACAGAGTGAAACCTACATATAAAAACTGCTACTGTAGACGAACGCTTCAACCTAGAAGATCAAAATTTGGTGAGCCAAGTGGGATTTGTGTACTGATCATTACCACCAAGAACCATCAAGATTGGGTGAAAAAATATTTGCTGGTATTTCGGAAACTCGTAATTTCTTAGACGCTTGACAACCCCTCTCAATGAAAGTGCTTTTCCAAAGTCTGTGCCTAGGGCTACTTGAAAAGGACACAAACCATAGAGACAAAACTGAAAACTACTTTATTTTGTCAAGTTTCAAAGAGCTACTACAAACCATGTTGTATTTAGAGTTCCAAATTCAACTATCTATATAAGAGAGAACAGAGTGAAACCTACATATAAAAACTGCTGCTGTAGATGAACGCTTAAACCTAGAAGAACACACTTTGGTGAGCCAAGTGGGATTTGTGTACTGATCATTACGACCACGTATCATCAAGATTGGGTGAAAAATGATTTGCTGGTATTTCGGAAACTCGTTATTTTTTAGAAGCTTGGCAACCCCTCTCAATGAAAATGCTTTTCCACAGTCTCTGCCTAGGGCTACTTGAAGAGGAAACAAACCATAGAGACAAAACTGAGATCTCCTTTGTTTTGTCAAGTTTCAAAGATCTACTACAAACCATGTTGGATTTAGAGTTCCAAATTCATGTATCTATATAGGAGAGATGAGAGTGAAACCTAAATATAAAAACTGCTACTGAAGACGAACGCTTCAACCTAGAAGAACACAATTTGGTGAGCCAAGTGGGATTTGTGTACTGATCATTACCACCAAGTATTATCAAGATTTTGTGAAAAAATATTTCCTGGTGTTTCGGAAACTCGTTTTTTCGTAGAAGCTTGGCAACCCCTCTCCATGAAAGTGCTTTTCCACAGTCTGTGCCTAGGGCTACTTGAAGAGGAAACAAACCATAGAGACAAAACTGAGATCTCCTATATTTTGTCAAGTTTCAAATAGCTACTACAAACCATGTTGGATTTAGAGTTCCAAATTCATGTATCTATATAGGAGAGATGAGAGTGAAACCTAAATATAAAAACTGCTACTGAAGACGAACGCTTCAACCTAGAAGAACACAATTTGGTGAGCCAAGTGGGATTTGTGTACTGATCATTACCACCAAGAATTATCAAGATTGGGTGAAAAAATATTTCCAGGTGTTTCGGAAACTCGTTATTTCTTAGAAGCTTGGCAACCCCTCTCAATGAAAGTGCTTTTCCAGAGTCTGTGCCTAGGGCTACTTGAAGAGGAAACAAACCATAGAGACAAAACTGAAAACTACTTTATTTTGTCAAGTTTCAAAGAGCTACTACAAACCATGTTGTATTTAGAGTTCCAAATTCATCTATCTATATAGGAGAGAACAGAGTGAAACCTACATATAAAAACTGCTACTGTAGACGAACGCTTCAACCTAGGAGGTCAAAATTTGGTGAGCCAAGTGGGATTTGTGTACTGATCATTACCACCGAGAACCATCAAGATTGGGTGAAAAGATATTTGGTGGTATTTCAGTAACTCGTTATTTCTTAGAAGCTTGGCAACCCCTCTCCATGAAAGTGCTTTTCCACAGTCTGTGCCTAGGGCTACTTGAAGAGGAAACAAACCATAGAGACAAAACTGAGAACTCCTTTATTTTGACAAGTTTCAAAGAGCTACTACAAACCATGTTGGATTTAGAGTTCCAAATTCATCTATCTATATAGGAGACAACAGCTGAACCCTAAATATAAAAACTGCTACTGTAGACGAACTCTTCAACCTAGAAGAACACAATTTGGTGAGCCAAGTGGGATTTCTGTACTGATCATTACCACCAAGAATCATCAAGATTGGGTGAAAAAATATTTGCTGGTATTTCCATAACTCGTTATTTCTTAAAAGCTTGGCAACACCTCTCAATGAAATTGCTTTTCCACAGTCTGTGCCTAGGGCTACTTGAAGAGGAAAGAAACCATAGAGACACACCTGAGAACTCCTTTATTTTGTCAAGTTTCAAAGAGCTACTACAAACCATGTTGGATTTAGAGTTCCAAATTCATCTATCTATATAAGAGAGAACAGAGTGAAACCTACATATAAAAACTGCTACTGTAGACGAACGCTTCAACCTAGAAGATCAAAATTTGGTGAGCCAAGTGGGATTTGTGTACTGATCATTACCACCAAGAACCATCAAGATTGGGTGAAAAAATATTTGCTGGTATTTCGGAAACTCGTAATTTCTTAGACGCTTGACAACCCCTCTCAATGAAAGTGCTTTTCCAAAGTCTGTGCCTAGGGCTACTTGAAAAGGACACAAACCATAGAGACAAAACTGAAAACTACTTTATTTTGTCAAGTTTCAAAGAGCTACTACAAACCATGTTGTATTTAGAGTTCCAAATTCAACTATCTATATAAGAGAGAACAGAGTGAAACCTACATATAAAAACTGCTGCTGTAGATGAACGCTTAAACCTAGAAGAACACACTTTGGTGAGCCAAGTGGGATTTGTGTACTGATCATTACGACCAGGTATCATCAAGATTGGGTGAAAAATGATTTGCTGGTATATCGGAAACTCGTTATTTTTTAGAAGCTTGGCAACCCCTCTCAATGAAAATGCTTTTCCACAGTCTCTGCCTAGGGCTACTTGAAGAGGAAACAAACCATAGAGACAAAACTGAGATCTCCTTTGTTTTGTCAAGCTTCAAAGATCTACTACAAACCATGTTGGATTTAGAGTTCCAAATTCATGTATCTATATAGGAGAGATGAGAGTGAAACCTAAATATAAAAACTGCTACTGAAGACGAACGCTTCAACCTAGAAGAACACAATTTGGTGAGCCAAGTGGGATTTGTGTACTGATCATTACCACCACGTATCATCAAGACTGGGTGAAAAAATATTTGCTGTTTTGTGGAAACTCGTTATTTCTTAGAATCTTGGCAACCCCTCTCAATATAAGTGCTTTAAAACAGTCTGTGCATAGGGCTACTTGAAGAGGACAAACCATAGAGACAAAACTGAGAACTCCTTTATTTTGTCAAGTTTCAAAGAGCTACTACAAACCATGTTGGATTTAGAGTTCCAAATTCATCTATCTATATAGGAGAGATGAGAGTGAAAGGTAAATATAAAAACTGCTCCTCTAAACGAATGCTTCAAACTAGAAGAACACAATTTGGTGAGCCAAGTGGGATTTGTGTACTGATCATTACCACCAAGTATTATCAAGATTTTGTGAAAAAATATTTCCTGGTGTTTCGGAAACTCGTTTTTTCGTAGAAGCTTGGCAACCCCTCTCAATATAAGTGCTTTTCCAGAGTCTGTGCTTAGGGCTACTTGAAGAGGAAACAAACCATAGAGACAAAACTGAGAACTCCTTTATTTTGTCAAGTTTCAAAGAGCTACTACAAACCATGTTGGATTTAGAGTTCCAAATTCATCTATCTATATAGGAGAGAACAGAGTGAAACCTACATATAAAAACTGCTACGGTAGACGAACGCTTCAACCTAGAAGATCAAAATTTGGTGAGCCAAGTGGGATTTGTGTAGTAATCATTACTACCAAGAACCATCAAGATTGGGTGAAAAAATATTTGCTGGTATTTCAGAAATTCGTTATTTCTTAGAAGCTTGGCAACCCCTCTCAATGAGAGTGCTTTTCCACAGTCTGTGCCTAGGGCTACCTGAAGAGGAAACAAACCATAGAGACTAAACAGAGAACTTCTTTATTTTGTCAAGTTTCAAAGAGCTACTACAAACCATGTTGGATTTACAGTTCCAAATTCATCTCTCTATATTGGAGAGATGAGAGTGAAACCTAAATATAAAAACTGCTACTGAAGACGAACGCTTCAACCTAAAAGAACAAAATTTGGTGAGCCAAGTGAGATTTGTGTACTTGTCATTACCACCATGTATCATCAAGATTGGGTGAAAAAATATTTGCTGGTATATCGGAAACTCGTAATTTCTTGGAAGCTTGGCAAGCCCTTTCAATGAAAGTGCTTTTCCACAGTCTCTGCTTAGGGCTACTTCAAGAGGAAACAAACCATAGAGACAAAACTGAGAACTACTTTTTTGTCAAGTTTCATAGAGGTACTACAAACCATGTTGGATTTAGAGTTCCAAATTCATCTATCTATATAGGAGAGAACACAGGGAAACCTACATAGAAAAACTGCTACTTTAGACGAACGCTTCAACCTAGAAGAACAAAATCTGGTGAGCCAAGTGGAATTTGTGTACTGATCATTACCACCAAGAATCATCAAGATTGGGTGAAAAAATATTTGCTGGTATTTCGGAAAATCGTTATTTCTTAGAAGCGTGGCCACCCCTCTCAATGAAATGCTTTTCCACAGTCTGTGCCCAGGGCTACTTGAACAGGAAACAAACCATAGAGACAAAACTGAAAACTACTTTATTTTGTCAAGTTTCAAAGAGCTACTAAAAACCATGTTGGATTTAGAGTTCCAAATTCATCTATCTATATAGAAGAGAACAGAGTGAAACCTAGAAATAAAAACTGCTACTCTAAAAGAATGCTTCAACCTAGAAGAACAAAATTTGGTGAGTCAAGTGGGAATTGTGTACCGATCATTACCACCAAGTGTCATCAAGATTGGGAGAAAAAATATTTGCTGGTATTTCAGAAACTCGTAATTTCTTGGCAGCTAGGCAACCCCTTTCAATGAAAGTGCTTTTCCACAGTCTGTTGCTAGAGGTACTTGAACAGGAAACAAACCATAGAGACAAAACTGAGAACTAGTATATTTTGTCAAGTTTCAAAGAGCTACAACAAACCATGTTTGATTTAGAGTTCCAAATTCATCCATCTCTATAAGAGAGAACAGAGTGAAACCTATATATAAAAACTGCTACTGTAGACGAATGCTTCAAACTAGAAGAACACAATTTGGTGAGCCAAGTGGGATTTGTATACTGATAATTACCACCAAGTATCATTAAGATTGGGTGAAAAAATATTTGGTGGTAGTTCGGAAACTCGTTATTTCTTGGAAGCTTGGCAACCACTCTCAATGAAAATGCTTTTCCACAGTATGTGCCTAGGGCTACTTGAAGAGGAAACGAACAATAGAGACAAAACTGAGAACTCCTGTATTTTGTCAAGTTTCAAGGAGCTACTACATACCATGTTGGATTTAGAGTTCCAAAATCAACTATCTATATAGGAGAGAACAGAGTGAAACCTAAAAATAAAAACTGCTACTGTAAACGAATGCTTCAACCTAGAAGAACAAAATTTGGTGAGCCAAGTGGGCTTTGTGTACTTGTCATTACCACCACGTATCATCAAGATTGAGTGAAAAAATGTTTGCTGGTATATCGGAAACTCGTCATTTCTTTTAAGCTTGGCAACCCCTTTTAATGAAAGTGCTTTTCCACAGTCTCTGCTTAGGGCTACTTGAAGAGGAAACAAACCATAGAGACAAAACTGAGAACTACTTTTTTTGTCAAGTTTCAAAGAGATACTACAAACCATGTTGGATTTAGATTTCCAAATTCATCTATCTATATAGGAGTGAACACAGGGAAACCTAAATATAAAAACTGCTACTTTAGACGAACGCTTCAACCTAGAAGAACAAAATTTGGTGAGCCAAGTGGAATTAGTGTGCGGATCATTACCACCAAGTATCATCAAAATTTGGTGAAAAAATATTTGCTGGTATTTCGGAAACTCGTTATTTCTTAGAAGCTTGGCAACCCCTCTCAATGAAAGTGCTTTTCCACAGTCTGTGCCTAGGGCTACTTGAAGAGGAAACAAACCATAGAGACAGAACTGAGATCTCCTATATTTTGTCAAGTTTCAAGGAGCTACTAAAAACCATGATGGATTTAGAGTTAAATAATCATCTATCTATATAGGAGAGAACAGAGTGAAACCTAAAAATAAAAACTGCTACTGTAAACGAATGCTTCAACCTAGAAGAACAAAATTTGGTGAGCCAAGTGGGCTTTGTGTACTTGTCATTACCACCAGGTATCATCAAGATTGGGTGAAAAAATATTTGCTGGAATTTCGGAAACTAGTAATTTCTTGGAAGCTTGGCAACCCCTTTCAATGAAAGTGCTTTTCCACAGTCTCTGCTTAGAGCTACTTGAAGAGGAAACAAACAATAGAGACAAAACTGAGAACTACTTTTTTTGTCAAGTTTTAAAGAGGTACTACAAACTATGTTGGATTTAGAGTTCCAAATTCATCTATCTATATAGGAGAGAACACAGGGAAACCTAAAGATAAAAACTGCTACTTTAGACGAACGCTTCAACCTAGAAGAACAAAATTAGGAGAGCCAAGTGGAATTTGTGTACTGATCATTACCACCAAGAATCATCAAGATTGGGTGAAAAAATATTTGCTGGTATTTCGGAAACTCGTAATTTCTTGGAAGCTTGGCACCCCTCTCAAGGAAAGTGCTTTTCCACAGTCTGTGTATAGGGCTACTTGAAGAGGAAACAAAACATAGAGACCAAACTGAGAACTCCTTTATTTTCTCAAGTTTCAAAAAGCTACTACAAACCATGTTGGATTTATTTCCAAATTCATCTATCTAAATAGGAGAGAACAGAGTGAAACCTAAAAATTAAAACTGCTACTGTAAACGAACGCTTCAACCTAGAAGAACAAAATTTGGTGAGCCAAGTGGGCTTTGTGTACTTGTCATTACCACACCGTTTCATCAAGATTGGGTGAAAAAATGTTTGCTGGTATTTCGGAAACTCGTAATTTATTGGAAGCTTAGCAACCACTTTCAATGAAAGTGCTTTTCCACAGTATCTGCTTAGGGCTACTTGAAGAGGATACAAACCATAGAGCAAAACTGAAAACTACTTTTTTTTGTCAAGTTTCAAAGAGCTACTACAAACCATGTTGTATTTAGATTTCCAGAATCATCTATCTATATAGGAGAGAACAGAGTGAAACCTACATATAAAAACTGTTATTGTAGACGAACGCGTCAATCTAGAAGAACACAATTTGGTGAGCCAAGTGGGATTTGTATACTGATAATTACCACCAAGTATCCTCAGGATAGGGTGAAAAAATATTTGCTGGTATTTCGGAAACTTGTTATTTCTTAGAAGCGTGGCAACCCCTCTCAATGAAAGTGCTTTTCCACAGTCTGGGCCTAGGGCTACTTGAAGAGGAAACAAAGCATAGTGACAAAACTGAGAACTCCTTTATTTTGTCACGTTTCAAAGAGCTACTACAAACCATGTTGTATTTAGAGTTCCAAATTCATCTATCTATATAGGAGAGAACAGAGTGAAACCTAAATATAAAAACTGCTACTGTAGACGAACGCTTCAACCTAGAAGAACAAAATTTGGTGAGACAAGTGGGATTTGTGTACTGATCATTACCGTCATGTAACATCAAGTTTGGGTGAAAAAATATTTGCTGGTATTTCGGAAATCGTTATTTCTTAGAAGCTTGGCAACCCCTCTCAATGAAAGTTCTTTTCTACAGTCTGTGCCTAGGGCTACTTGAAGAGGAAACAAACTATAGAGACAAAACTGAGAACTCCTTTATTTTTTCAAGTTTCAAAGAGCTACTACAAACCATGTTGGATTTAGAGTTCCAAATTCATCTATCTATATAGGAGAGAACAGAGTGAAACCTAAATATAAAAACTGCTACTGTAGAAGAACGCTTAAACAAATAAGAACAAAATTTGGTGAGCCAAGTGGGATTTGTGCACTGATCATTACCACCACGTATCATCAAGATTGGGTGAAAAAATATTTGCTGGTATTTCGGAAACTCGCTATTTCTTAGATGCTTGGCAACCCTTCTCAATGAAAGTGCTTTTCCACATTCTGTGCCTAGGTCTACTTGAAGAGGAAACAAACCATAGAGAAGAAAACTGAGAACTCCTTTATTTTGACAAGTTTCAAAGAGCTACTACAAATCATGTTGGATTTAGAGTTCCAAATTCATCTATCTATATAGGAGAGAACAGAGTGATACCTAAAATAAAAACTGCTACTGTAGACGAACGCTCAATCTAGAAGAACAAAATTTGGTGAGCCAAGTGGGATTTGTGTACTTGTCATTACCACCACGTATCATCAAGATTGGGTGAAAAAATATTTGCTGGTATTTCAGAAACTCGTAATTTCTTGGAAGCTTGGCAACCCCTCTCAATGAAAGTGCTTTTCCACAGTCTGTGCCTGGGGCTACTTGAATAGGAAACAAACCATAGAGACAAAACTGAGAACTCCTTTATTTTGTCACGTTTCAAAAAGCTACTAAAAACCATGTTGGATTTAGAGTTCCAAATTCATCTATCTATATAGGAGAGAACAGAGTGAAACCTAAAAATAAAAACTGCTACTGTAAACGAACGCTTCAACCTAGAAGAATAAAATTTGGTGAGCCAAGTGGGCTCTCTGTACTTGTCATTACCACCACGTATCATTAAGATTAAGTGAAAAACTATTTGATGGTATTTCGGAAACTCGTAATTTCTTGGAAGCTTGGCAACCACTTTCAATGAAAGTGCTTTTCCACAGTCTCTGCTTAGGGCTACTTTAAGAGGAAACAAACCATAGAGACAAAATTGAGAACTACTTATTTTGGCAAGTTTCAAAGAGCTACTACAAACCATGTTGGATTTAGAGTTCCAAATTCATCTATCTATATAGGAGAGAACAGAGTGAAACCTAAATATAAATACAGCTACTGTAGATGAAGGTTAAACCTAGAAGAACAAAATTTTGCGAGCCAAGTGGGATTTGTGTACTGATCATTACCACCAAGTATTATCAAGATTGGGTGAAAGAATATTTGCTGGTACTTTGGAAACTCGTTATATCTTAGAAGCTTGGCAACCCATCTCAATGGAAGTGCTTTTCCACAGTCTGGGCATAGGGCTACTTGAGAAAAACAAACCATCGATACAAAACTGAGAACAACTTTACTTTGTTAAGTTTCAAAGAGCTACTACAATCCAAGTTGTATTTAGAGTTCCAAAGTCATCTATCTATATAGGTGAGAACAGAGTGAAACCTACATGTAAAAACTGCCACTGTAGACGAACACTTCAATCTAGAAGAACACAATTTGGTGAGCCAAGTGGGATTTGTGTACTAATCATTACCACCAAGTATCATCAAGATTGGGTGAAAAAATATTTGCTGCTATTTCGGAAACTCGCTATTTCTTAGAAGCTTGGCAACCCCTCTCAATGAAAGTGCTTTTCCACAGTCTGTGCCGATGGCTACTTGAAGAAGGAACAAACCATAGAGAAAAAACTGAAAACTCCGTTATTTTGTCAAGTTTCAAAGAGCTACGAAAAACCGTGTTGTATTTAGAGTTCCAAATTCATATATCTACATAGGAGAGAACAAAGTGAAACCTAAAAATAAAAACTGCTACTGTAAACCAACGCTTCAACCTAGAAGAACAAAATTTCGTGAGCCAAGTGGGATTTGTGTACTGATCATTACCACGCAGTATCATCAAGATTGGGTGAAAGAATATTTGCTGGTATTTCGGAATCTCGTTATTCCTTAGTAGCTTGGTAACCCCTCTCAAATAAAGTGCTTTTCCAGAGTCTGTGCCTAGGGCTACTTGAAGAGGAAACAAACCATAGAGACAAAACTGAGAACTCCTTTATTTTGTCAAGTTTCAAATAGCTACTACAAACCATGTTGGATTTAGAGTTGCAAATTCATCTATCTATATCGGAGAGAACAGAGTGAAACCTAAAAATAAATACTGCTACTGTAAACGAATGCTTCAACGTAGAAGAACAAAATTTGGTGAGCCAAGAGGGCTTTCTGTACATGTCATTACCACCCCGTATCATCAAGATTGGGTGAAAAAATATTTGCTGGTATTTCGGAAACTCGTAATTTCTTGGAAGCTTGGCAACCCTTCTCAATGGAAGTGCTTTTCGCAGTCTGGGCCTAGCGCTACTTGAAGAGGAAACAAACCATAGAGACAAAACTGAGAACTTCTTTATTTTTTCAAGTTTCAAAGAGCTACTACAACCATGTTGTATTTAGAGTTCCAAATTCATCTATCTATATAGGAGAGAATAGAGTGAAACCTACATATAAAAACTGCTACTGTAGACGAACGCTTCAATCTAGAAGAACAAAATTTGGTGAGCCAAGTGGGATTTGTGTACTGATCATTACCACCAAAGTATCATGAAGATTGAGTGAAAGAATATTTGCTCGTATTTCGGAAACTCATTATTTCTTAGAAGCTTGGCAACCCTTCTCAATGGAAGTGCTTTTCGCAGTCTGGGCCTAGGGCTACTTGAAGAGGAAACAAACCATACAGACAAAACTGAGAATTCCTTTATTTTTTCTAGTTTCAAAGAGCTACTACAAACCGTGTTTGATTTAGAATTCCAAATTCATCTATCTATATCGGAGAGAACACAGTTAAACCTAAAAATAAAAACTGCTACTGTAAACGAATGATTCAACCTAGTAGAACAAAATTTGGTGAGTCAAGTGGCATTTGTTTACCGCTCATTACCACCACGTATCATCAAGACTGGGTGAAAAAATATTTGCTGGTATTTCAGAAACTCATAATTTCTTGAAAGTTTGGCAAGCCCTCACAATGAAAGTGCTTTTCCACAGTCTGTGCCTAGGGCTGCTTGAAGAGGAAACAAACAATAGAGACAAAACTGAGAACTACTTTATTTTGTCAAGTTTCAAAGAGCTACTACAAACCAAGTAGGATTTAGAGTTCCAAATTCATCTATCTATATAGGAGAGAATAGAGTGAAAGCTACATGTAAAAACTGCCACTGTAGACGAACGCTTCAATCTAGAAGAACACAATTTGGTTAGCCAAGTGGGAGTTGTGTACTGATCATTACCACCAATTATCATCAAGATTGGGAGAAAAAATATTTGCTGCTATTTCGGAAACTCGCTATTTCTTAGAAGCTTGGCAAACCCTCTCAATGAAAGTGCTTTTCCACAGTCTGTGCCGAGGGATACTTGAAGAAGGAACAAACCATAGAGAAAAAACTGAAAACTCCTTTATTTTGTAAAGTTTCAAAGAGCTACGAAAAACCGTGTTTGATTTAGAGTTCCAAATTCATCTATCTATATAGGAGAGAACACAGTTAAACCTAAAAATAAAAACTACTACTTTAAACGAACGCTTCAACCTAGAAGAACAAAATTTGGTGAATCAAGTGGGATTTGTTTCCCGAACATTACCACCAAGTATCAACAAGATTGGGTGAAAAAATATTTCCTGGTATTTCGGAAACTCGTAATTTCTTGGAAGCTTGGCAAGCCCTCTCAATGAAAGTGCTTTTCCACAGTCTGTGCCTAGGGCTACATGAAGAGGAAACAAACCATAGAAACAAAACTGAGAACTCCTTTATTTTGTCAAGTTTCAAAGAGCGACTACAAACCATGTTGGATTTAGAGTTCCAAATTCACTATGTACATATGAGAGAACAGAGTGAAACCTAATTATAAAAACTTCTACTGTAGACAAACGCTTAAACCTAGAAGCACAAAATTTGGTGAAGCAAGTGGGTTTTGTGTACTGATCATTACCACCAAGTATCATAAAGATTGGGTGAAAAAATATTTGCTGGTATTTCGGAAACTCGTTATTCCTTAGAAGCTTGGAAACCCATCTCAATGAAAGTGCTTTTCCACAATCTCTGCTTCGGGATACTTGAAGAGGAAACAAACCATAGAGACAAAACTGAGAACTAGTTTTTTTTTTGTCAAGTTTCAAAGAGCTACTACAAACCATGTTGGATTTAGTGTTCCAAATTCAACTATCTATATAGGAGAGAACAGAGTGAAACCTAAATATAAAAACTGCTACTGTAGAGGAACGCTTCAACCTAGAAGAACACAATTTGGTGAGCCAAGTGGGATTTGTATGCAGATCATTACTACCGAGTATCATCAAGATTGGGTGAAAGAATATTTGCTGGTATATCGGAAACTCGTTATTTCTTAGAAGCTTGGCACCCCCTCTCAATGGAAGTGCTTTTCCACAGTCTGGGCCTAGGGCTACTTGAAGAGGAAGCAAACCATAGAGACAAAACTGAGAACTACTTTTTTTGTCAAGTTTCAAAGAGCTACTACAAACTATGTTGGATTTAGAGTTCCAAATTCTTCTATCTATATAGGAGAGAACAGAGTGAAACCTACGTGTAAAAACTGCTACTGTAGACGAACGGGTCAATCTAGAAGAACACCATATGGTGAGTCAAGTGGGATTTGTGTACTGATCATTACCACCACCAAGTATAATCACGATTGTGTGAAAAAATATTTGCTGGTATTTCGGAAACTCGTTATTTCTTAGAAGCTTGGCAACCCCTCTCAATGAAAGTGCTTTTCCACAGTCTGGGCCTAGGGCTACTTGAATCGAAAACAAATCATAGAGAGAAAACTGAGAACTCCTTTTTTCTGTCAAGTTTCAAAGAGCTACTACAAACCATGTTGAATTTAGAGTTCCAAAGTCATCTATCTATATAGGAGAGAACAGAGTGAAACCTAAATATAAATACTGCTACTGTAGACGAAGGATAAATGTAGAAGAACAAAATTTGGCGAGCCAAGTGGGATTTGTGTACTGATCATTACCACCAAGTATAATCAAGATAGGGTGAAAGAATATTTACTGGTACTTCGGAAACTCGTTATTTCTTAGAAGCTTGGCAACCCCTCTCAATGGAAGTGCTTTTCCACAGTCTGGGCATAGGGCTACTTGAGAAAAAACAAACCATACATACAAAACTGAAAACTACTTTACTTTGTCAAGTTTCAAAGAGCTACTACAAACCATGATGGATTTAGAGTTCCAAATTCATCTATCTATATAGGAGAGAACAGAGGGAAACCTACATATAAAAACTGCTACTGTAGACGAACGCTTCAATCTACAAGAACACATTTTGTTGAACCAAGTGGGACTTGTGTACTGATCATTACCACCAAGTATCATCAAGATTGGGTGAAAAAATATTTGCTGGTATTTCGGAAACTCGTTATTTCATAGCAGCTTGGCAACCACTCTCAATGAAAGTGCTTTTCCACAGTCTGTGCCTAGGGCTACTTGAATCGAAAACAAACCATGGAGTCAAAACTGAGAACTCTTTTATTTTGTCAAGTTTCAAAGAGCTACTACAAACCATGTTGGATTTAGAATTCCAAATTCATCTATCTATATAGGAGAGAACAGAGTGAATCCTAAAATAAATACGGCTACTGTAAATGAATGCTTCAACGTAGAAGAACAAAATTTGGTGAGCCAAGTGGGCTTTCTGTACTTGTCATTTCCACCACGTATCATCAAGATTGGGAGAAAAATATTTGTTGGTTTTTCGAAAACTCGTAATTTCTTGGAAGCTTGGCAACCACTTTCAATGAAAGTGGTTTTCCACAGTCTCCTCTTAGGGCTACTTGAAGAGGAAACAAACCATAGAGACAAAACTGAGAACTACTTTTTTTGCCAAGTTTCAAAGAGCTACTACAACCATGTTGGATATAGAGTTCCAAATTCATCTATCTATATAGGAGAGAACAGAGGGAAACCTACATATAAAAACTGCTACTGTAGACGAACGCTTCAACATGGAAGAAAAAAAATTGGTGAGCCATGTGGGATTTGTGTACTGATTATTACCACCAAGTATCATGAAGATTGAGTGAAAGAATATTTGCTCTTATTTCGGAAACTCGTTATTTCTTAGAAGCTTGTCAACCCTTCTCAATGGAAGTGCTTTTCACAGTCTGGGCCTAGGGCTACTTGAAGAGGAAACAAACCATACAGACAAAAGTGAGAACTCCTTTATTTTTTCAAGATTCAAAGAGCTACTACAAACCGTGTTTGATTTAGAGTTCCAAATTCATCTATCAATATAGGAGAGAACACAGTTAAACCTAAAAATTAAAACTGCTACTGTAAACGAACGCTTCAACCTAGAAGAACAAAATTTGCTGAGCCTAGTTTGATTTGTGTGCTTGTCATTACCACCACGTATCATCCAGATTGGGTGAAAAAATATTTGCTGGTATTTCAGAAACTCGTAATTTCTTGGAAGCTTGGCAAGCCCTCTCAATGAAAGTGCTTTTCCACAGTCTGTGCCTAGGGCTACTTGAAGAGGAAACAAACCATAGAGACAAAACAGAGAACTCCTTTATTTTGTCAAGTTTCAAAGAGCTACTACAAACCATGTTGGATTTAGAGTTCCAAATTCACTATCTATATACGAGAGAACAAAGTGAAACCTAATTATAAAAACTTCTACTGTAGAAAAACGCTTAAACATAAAAGCACAAAATTTGCTGAGGCAAGTGGGTTTTGTGTACTGATCATTACCACCAAGTATCATCAAGATGGGTGAAAAAATATTTGCAGGTATTTCGGAAACTCGTTATTCCTTAGAAGCTTGGCTACACCTCTCAATGAAAGTGCTTTTCCAAAGTCTCTGATTCGGGCCACTTGAAGAGGAAACAAACCATAGAGACAAAACTGAGAACTAGATTTTTTTGTCAAGTTTCAAAGAGCTACTACAAACCATGTTGGATTTAGAGTTCCAAATTCATCTATCTATATAGGAGAGAACAGAGTGAAACCTATATGTAAAAACTGCTACTGTAGACGAACGCTTCAATCTAGAAGAACACAATATGGTGAGCCAAGTGGGATTGGTGTACTGATCATTTCCACCAAGTATCATCACGATTGGGTTAAAAAATATTTGCTGGTACTTCAGAGACTCGTTATTTCTTAGAAGCTCGGCAACCCCTCTCAATGGAACTGCTTTTCCACAGTCTGGGCATAGGGCTACTTGAGAAAAAACAAACCATAGATACAAAACTGAGAACTCCTATATTTTGTCAAGTTTCAAAGACCTACTACAAACCATGTTGGATTTAGAGTCCCAAATTCATCTATATATATAGGAGAGAAGATACGGAAACCTAAAAATATAAACTTAAACTGTAAACGAACGCTTCAAACTAGAAGAACAAAATTTGGTGAGTCAAGTGGGATTTGTGTAACGATAATTACCACCAAGTATCATCAAGATTGGGTGAAAAAATATTTGCTGGTATTCGGAAACTCGTTATTTCTTGGATGCTTGGCAACCCCTTTCAGTGAAAGTGCTTTTCCACAGTCTGTGCCAAGGGCTATATGAAGAAGGAACAAACCATAGAGAGTAAACTGAGAACTACTTTATTTTGTCACGTTTCAATGAGCTACTACAAACCGTGTTTGATTTAGAGTTCCAAATTCATCTATCTATATAGGAGAGAACACAGTTAAACCTAAAAATTAAAACTGCTACTGTAAACGAACGCTTCAACCTAGAAGAACAAAATTTGGTGAGCCTAGTGGGATTTGTGTGCTTGTCAATACCACCACGTATCATCAAGATTGGGTGAAAAAATATTTGCTGGTATTTCAGAAACTCGTAATTTCTTGGAAGCTTGGCAAGCCCTCTCAATGAAAGTGCTTTTCCACAGTCTGTGCCTAGGGCTACTTGAAGAGGAAACAAACCATAGAGACAAAACAGAGAACTTCTTTATTTTGTCAAGTTTCAAAGAGCTACTACAAGCCATGTTGGATTTAGAGTTCCAAATTCACTATCTATATACGAGAGAACAAAGTGAAACCTAATTATAAAAACTTCTACTGTAGAAAAACGCTTAAACATAGAAGCACAAAATTTGGTGAGGCAAGTCTGTTTTGTGTACTGATCATTACCACCAAGTATCATCAAGATTGGGTGAAAAAATATTTGCAGGTATTTCGGAAACTCGTTATTCCTTAGAAGCTTGGCAACACCTCTCAATGAAAGTGCTTTTCCATAGTCTCTGATTCGGGTCACTTGAAGAGGAAACAAACCATAGAGACAAAACTCAGAACTAGGTTTTTTTGTCACTTTTCAAAGAGCTACTACAAACCATGTTGGATTTAGAGTTCCAAATTCATCTATTTGTATAGGCGAAAACAGAGTGAAACCTAAATATAAATACTGCTACTGTAGACGAAGGTTTAAACCTAGAAGAACAAAATTTGGCGAGCCAAGTGGGATTTGTGTACTGATCATTACGACCAAGTATAATCAAGATTGGGTGAAAGAATATTTGCTGGTACTTCGGAAACTCGTTATTTCTTAGAAGCTTGGCAACCCCTCTCAATGGAACTGCTTTTCCACAGTCTGGGCATAGGGCTACTTGAGAAAAAACAAACCATAGATACAAAACTGAGAACTCCTATATTTTGTCAAGTTTCAAAGAGCTACTACAAACCATGTTGGATTTAGAGTTCCAAATTCATCTATATATATAGGAGAGAAGATAGGGAAACCTAAAAATATAAACTTAAACTGTAAACGAAGGCTTCAAACTAGAAGAACAAAATTTGGTGAGTCAAGTGGTATTTGTGTAACGATAATTACCACCAAGTATCATCAAGATTGGGTGAAAAAATATTTGCTGGTATTTCGGAAACTCGTTATTTCTTGGATGCTTGGCAACCCCATTCAATGAAAGTGCTTTTCCACAGTCTGTGCCAAGGGCTACATGAAGAGGGAACAAACCATAGAGAGTAAACTGAGAACTACTTTATTTTGTCACGTTTCAAAGAGCTACTGCAAACATTGTTGGATTTAGAGTTCCAAATTCATCTATCTATATAAGAGAGAACAGAGTGTAACCTACATATAAAAACTGCTGCTGTAGACGAACGCTTCATCCTAGAAGAACACAATTTGGTGAGCCAAGTGGGATTTGTGTACTGATCATTACCACCAAGTATCATCAAGATTTGGTGAAAAATATTTGCTGGTATTTCCGTAACTCGTTATTTCTTAGAAGCTTGACAACCCCTCTCAATTAAAGTGCATTTCCACTGTCTGTGCCTAGGGCTACTTGAAGAGGAAACAAAGCATAGAGAGTAAAATGAGAACTCCTTTATTTTGTCAAGTTTCAAAGAGCTACTACAAACCATGTTGGATTTAGAGTTCCAAATTCATATATATATATATATATATATATATATATATATATATATATATATATATATATATATATATATATATATAAGAGAGAACAGAGTGAAACCTACATATAAAAAATGCTACTGTAGACGAACGCTTCAAACTATAAGAAGATAATTTGGTGAGCCAAGTGGGATTTGTGTACCAATCATTGCCACCAAGTATCATCAAGATTGGGTGAAAAAATATTTGCTGGTATTTCGGTAACTCATTATTTCTTAGAATCTTGGCAACCCCTCTCAATCAAAGTGCTTTTCCACAGTCTGTGCCTAGGGCTACTTCAAGAGGAAAGAAACCATAGAGACAAAACTGAGAACTACTTTATTTTGTCAAGTTTCAAAGAGCTACAACAAACCATGTTGGATTTGGAGTTCCAAATTCATCTATCTATATAAGAGATAACAGAGTGAAACCCAAAAATAAAAACTGCTACTGTAGACGAACGCTTCAAACTAGAAGAACACAATTTGGTGAGCCACGTGGGATTTGTATACTGATCATTACCACCAAGTATCATCAAGATTCGGTGAAAAAATATTTGCCTGTATTTCGGAAGCTCGTTATTTCTTAGAAGCTTGGCAACCGCTCTCAATGAAACTGCTTTTCCACAGTCTGTGCCTAGGGCTACTTGAAGAGGAAACGAACCATAGTGGCAAAACTGAGAACTCCTTTATTTTGTCAAGTTTCAAAGAGCTACTACAAACCATGTTGGATTTATAGTTCCAAAATCATCTATCTATATAGGAGAGAACAAAGTGAAACCTAAAAATTAAAACTGCTACTGTAAACAAACGCTTCAACCTAGAAGAACACAATTTGGTGAGCCAAGTGGGATTTGTGTACTGATCATTACCACCAAGTATCATCAAGATTTGGTGAAAAAATATTTGCTGGTATATCGGAAACTCGTTATTCCTTAGAAGCTTGGCAACGCCTCTCAATGAAAGTGCTTTTCCTCTGTCTGTGCCTAGGGCTACTTGAAGAGGAAGCAAACCATAGAGACAAAACTGAGAACTCCTTTATTTTGTAAAGTTTCAAAGAGCTACTACAAACCATGTTGGATTTAGAGTTCCAAATTCATCTATCTATATAGGAGAGAACAGAGTGAAACCCACATATAAAAACTGCTACTGTATACGAACGCTTCAATCTAGAAGAACACAATTTGGTGAGCCATGTGGGATTTGTGTACTGATCATTACCACCAGGTATCATCAAGATTGGGTGAAAGAAGATTTGCTGGTATTTCAAAAACTCGTTATGTCTTAGAAGCTTGGGAATCACTCTCAATGGAAGTGCTTTTCCACAGTCTGGGCCTAGGGCTACATGAAGAGGAAACAAACCGTAGATACAAAACTGAGAACTCCTTTATTTTGTCAAGTTTCAAAGAGCTACTACAAACCATGTTAGATTTAGAGTTCCAAAATCATCTATCTATATAGGAGAGAACAGAGTGAAAGCTAAATATAAAAATTGCTACTGTAGACGAACGCTTAAACCTAGAAGCACAAGATTTGGTGAGGCAAGTTCGTTTTGTGTACTGATTATTAACACTAAGTATCATCAAGATTGGGTGAAAAAATATTCGCTGGTATTTCGGAAACTCGTTATTCCTTAGAAGCTTGGCTACCCCTCTCAATGAAAATGCTTTTCCACAGTTTCTGCTTATGGCTACTTGAAGAGGAAACAAACCATAGAGACAAAACTGAGAACTACTTTTTTTTGTCAAGTTTCAAAGAGGTACTAAAAACCATGTTGGATTTAGAGTTCCAAATTCATCTTTCTATATAGGAGAAAACACAGGGAAACCTAAATATAAAAACTGCTACTGTAGACGAACGCTTAAACCTAGAAGCACAAAATTTGGTGAGGCAAGTCTGTTTTGTGTACTGATCATTACCACCAAGTACCATCAAGATTGGGTGAAAAAATATTTGCAGGTATTTCGGAAACTCGTTATTCCTTAGAAGCTTGGCAACACCTCTCAATGAAAGTGCTTTTCCATAGTCTCTGATTCGGGTCACTTGAAGAGGAAACAAACCATAGAGACAAAACTCAGAACTAGGTTTTTTTGTCACTTTTCAAAGAGCTACTACAAACCATGTTGGATTTAGAGTTCCAAATTCATCTATTTGTATAGGCGAAAACAGAGTGAAACCTAAATATAAATACTGCTAACTGTAGAAAGGTTTAAACCTAGAAGAACAAAATTTGGCGAGCCAAGTGGGATTTGTGTACTGATCATTACGACCAAGTATAATCAAGATTGGGTGAAAGAATATTTGCTGGTACTTCGGAAACTCGTTATTTCTTAGAAGCTTGGCAACCCCTCTCAATGGAACTGCTTTTCCACAGTCTGGGCATAGGGCTACTTGAGAAAAAACAAACCATAGATACAAAACTGAGAACTCCTATATTTTGTCAAGTTTCAAAGAGCTACTACAAACCATGTTGGATTTAGAGTTCCAAATTCATCTATATATATAGGAGAGAAGATAGGGAAACCTAAAAATATAAACTTAAACTGTAAACGAAGGCTTCAAACTAGAAGAACAAAATTTGGTGAGTCAAGTGGTATTTGTGTAACGATAATTACCACCAAGTATCATCAAGATTGGGTGAAAAAATATTTGCTGGTATTTCGGAACTCGTTATTTCTTGGATGCTTGGCAACCCCATTCAATGAAAGTGCTTTTCCACAGTCTGTGCCAAGGGCTACACGAAGAGGGAACAAACCATAGAGAGTAAACTGAGAACTACTTTATTTTGTCACGTTTCAAAGAGCTACTGCAAACATTGTTGGATTTAGAGTTCCAAATTCATCTATCTATATAAGAGAGAACAGAGTGTAACCTACATATAAAAACTGCTGCTGTAGACGAACGCTTCATCCTAGAAGAACACAATTTGGTGAGCCAAGTGGGATTTGTGTACTGATCATTACCACCAAGTATCATCAAGATTTGGTGAAAAATATTTGCTGGTATTTCCGTAACTCGTTATTTCTTAGAAGCTTGACAACCCCTCTCAATTAAAGTGCATTTCCACTGTCTGTGCCTAGGGCTACTTGAAGAGGAAACAAAGCATAGAGAGTAAAATGAGAACTCCTTTATTTTGTCAAGTTTCAAAGAGCTACTACAAACCATGTTGGATTTAGAGTTCCAAATTCATATATATATATATATATATATATATATATATATATATATATATATATATATATATATATAAGAGAGAACAGAGTGAAACCTACATATAAAAAATGCTACTGTAGACGAACGCTTCAAACTATAAGAAGATAATTTGGTGAGCCAAGTGGGATTTGTGTACCAATCATTACCACCAAGTATCATCAAGATTGGGTGAAAAAATATTTGCTGGTATTTCGGTAACTCATTATTTCTTAGAATCTTGGCAACTCCTCTCAATCAAAGTGCTTTTTCCACAGTCTGTGCCTAGGGCTACTTCAAGAGGAAAGAAACCATAGAGACAAAACTGAGAACTACTTTATTTTGTCAAGTTTCAAAGAGCTACAACAAACCATGTTGGATTTGGAGTTCCAAATTCATCTATCTATATAAGAGATAACAGAGTGAAACCCAAAAATAAAAACTGCTACTGTAGACGAACGCTTCAAACTAGAAGAACACAATTTGGTGAGCCACGTGGGATTTGTATACTGATCATTACCACCAAGTATCATCAAGATTCGGTGAAAAAATATTTGCCTGAATTTCGGAAGCTCGTTATTTCTTAGAAGCTTGGCAACCGCTCTCAATGAAACTGCTTTTCCACAGTCTGTGCCTAGGGCTACTTGAAGAGGAAACGAACCATAGTGGCAAAACTGAGAACTCCTTTATTTTGTCAAGTTTCAAAGAGCTACTACAAACCATGTTGGATTTATAGTTCCAAAATCATCTATCTATATAGGGAGAGAACAAAGTGAAACCTAAAAATTAAAACTGCTACTGTAAACAAACGCTTCAACCTAGAAGAACACAATTTGGTGAGCCAAGTGGGATTTGTGTACTGATCATTACCACCAAGTATCATCAAGATTTGGTGAAAAAATATTTGCTGGTATATCGGAAACTCGTTATTCCTTAGAAGCTTGGCAACGCCTCTCAATGAAAGTGCTTTTCCTCTGTCTGTGCCTAGGGCTACTTGAAGAGGAAGCAAACCATAGAGACAAAACTGAGAACTCCTTTATTTTGTAAAGTTTCAAAGAGCTACTGCAAACCATGTTGGATTTAGAGTTCCAAATTCATCTATCTATATAGGAGAGAACAGAGTGAAACCTACATATAAAAACTGCTACTGTATACGAACGCTTCAATCTAGAAGAACACAATTTGGTGAGCCATGTGGGATTTGTGTACTGATCATTACCACCAGGTATCATCAAGATTGGGTGAAAGAAGATTTGCTGGTATTTCAAAAACTCGTTATGTCTTAGAAGCTTGGGAATCACTCTCAATGGAAGTGCTTTTCCAGAGTCTGGGCCTAGGGCTACATGAAGAGGAAACAAACCGTAGATACAAAACTGAGAACTCCTTTATTTTGTCAAGTTTCAAAGAGCTACTACAAACCATGTTAGATTTAGAGTTCCAAAATCATCTATCTATATAGGAGAGAACAGAGTGAAAGCTAAATATAAAAATTGCTACTGTAGACGAACGCTTAAACCTAGAAGCACAAGATTTGGTGAGGCAAGTTCGTTTTGTGTACTGATTATTAACACTAAGTATCATCAAGATTGGGTGAAAAAAATATTCGCTGGTATTTCGGAAACTCTTTATTCCTTAGAAGCTGGCTACCCCTCTCAATGAAAATGCTTTTCCACAGTTTCTGCTTATGGCTACTTGAAGAGGAAACAAACCATAGAGACAAAACTGAGAACTACTTTTTTTTGTCAAGTTTCAAAGAGGTACTAAAAACCATGTTGGATTTAGAGTTCCAAATTCATCTTTCTATATAGGAGAAAACACAGGGAAACCTAAATATAAAAACTGCTACTGTAGACGAACGCTTCAACCTAGAAGAACAAAATTTGATGAGAAAAGTGGGATTTGTGTACTGATCATTACCACCAGGTATCATCAAGATTGGGTGAAAAAATATTTTCTGGTATTTCGGAAACTCGTTATTTCTTAGAAGCTTGGCAACCCCTCTCAATGAAAGTGCTTTTCCCCAGGCTGTACCTAGGGCTACTTGAAGAGGAAACAAACCATAGAGACAAAACTGAGAACTCCTTTATTTTGTCAAGTTTCAAAGAGCTACTACAAACCATGTTGGATTTAGAGTTCCAAATTCATCTATCTATAAAGAGGAGAACTGAGTGAAACCTAAATATTATAACTGCTACTGGAGACGAACGCTTCAAACTGGAAGAACAAAATTTGGTGAGCCTAGTGGGCTTTGTTGTACTTGTCATTACCACCCCTTATCATCAAGATTGGGTGAAAAAATATTTGCTGGTATTTCTTAAACTCGTAATTTCTTGGAAGCTTGGCAACCCCTCTCAATGAAAGAGCTTTTCCAGAGTCTGTGCCTAGGGCTACTTGAAGAGGAAACAAACCATACAGACAAAACTGAGAACTTCTTTATTTTGTCATGTTTCAAAGAGCTACTACAAACCATGTTGGATTTAGAGTTCCAAATTCATCTATCTATATAGGAGAGAAACAGAGTGAAACCTAAAAATAAAAACTTCTACTGTAAACGAAAGATTCATGCTAGAAGAATAAAATTTGGTGAGCCAAGTTGGATTTGTGTACTTGTCTTTACCACCACGTATCATCAAGATTGGGTGAAGAAATATTTTCTTGTATTTCGGAAACTCGTAATTTTTTGGAAGCTTGGCAACCCCTTTCAATGAAAGTGCTTTTCCACAGTCTCTGCGTAGGGCTACATGAATAGGAAACAAATCATAGAGACAAAATTGAGAACTCGTTTATTTTGTCAAGTTTCAAAGAGCTACTACAAACCATGTTGGATTTAGAGTTCCAAATTCATATATCTATAGAAGAGATAACAGAGTGAAACCCAAAAATAAAAACTGCTACTGTAGACGAACGCTTCAAACTAGAAGAACACAATTTGGTGAGCCAAGTGGGATTTGTATACTGATCATTACCACCAAGTATCATCAAGATTGGGTGAAAAAATATTTGCCTGTATTTCGGAAGCTCGTTATTTCTTAGAAGCTTGGCAACCCTCTCAACGAAAATGCTTTTCCACAGTCTGTGCCTAGGGATATTTGAAGAGGAAACAAACCATAGAGACAAAACTGAGAACTCCTTTATTTTGTCAAGTTTCAAAGAGCTACTACAAACCATGTTGGATTTAGAGTTCCAAATTCATCTATCTATATAAGAGAGAACAGAGTGAAACCTCCATATAATACTGCTACTGTAGACGACGCTTCAATCTAGAAGAACACAATTTGGTGAGCCATGTGGGTTTTGTGTAGTGATGATTACCACCAGGTATCATCAAGATTGGGTGAAAAAATATTTGCTGGTGTTTTGGAATCTCGTTATTTCCTAGAAGCTTGGCAACCCCTCTCAATATAAGTGCTTTTCCACAGTCTGTGCCTAGGGCTACTTGAAGAGGAAACAAACCATAGAGACAAAACTGAGAACTCCTTTATTTTGTCATGTTTCAAAGAGCTACTACAAACCACGTTGGATTTAGAGTTCCAAATTCATCTATCTATATAGGAGAGATGAGAGTGAAACCTAAATATAAAACTGCGACTGTAGACGAATGCTTAAACCTAGAAGAACAAAGTTTGGCCAGCCAAGTGGGATTTGTGTACTGATCATTACCACCAAGTATCATCAAGATTGGGTGAAAAAAATATTTGCTGGTATTTCGGAAACTCGTTATTTCTTAGAAGATTGGCAACCCCTCTCAATGAAAGTGCTTTTCCACAGTCTGTGCCTACGGCTACTTGAAGAAGAAAGAAACCATAGAGACAAAACTGAGAACTCCTATATTTTGTCAAGTTTCAAAGAGCTACTACAAACCATATTGGATAGAGTTCCAAAATCATCTATCTATATAGGAGAGAACAGAGTGAAAGCTAAATATAAAAACTGCTACTGTAGACGAACGCTTCAACCTAGAAGATCAAAATTTGGTGAGCCAAGTGGGCTTCGTGTACTTGTCATTACCACCACGTATCATCAAGATAGGGTGAAAAAATATTTGCTGGTATTTCAGAAACTCGTTATTCCTTAGAAGCTTGGCAACCCCTCTCAATGAAAGTGCTTTTCCACAGTCGTTGCCTTGGGCTACTTGAAGAGGAAAGAAACCATAGAGACAAAACTGAGAACTCCTTTATTTTGTCAAGTTTCAAAGAGCTACTACAAACCATGTTGTATTTAGAGTTCCAAATTCATCTATCTATATAGAAGAGAACTGAGTGAAACCTAAATATTAAAACTGCTACTGTAGACGAATGCTTCAACATGGAAGAACAAAATTTGGTGAGCCAAATGGGCTTTGTGTACTTGTCATTACCACCCCTTATCATCAAGATTGGGTGAAAATATATTTGCTGGTATTTCGGAAACTCGTTATTCCTCAGAAGCTTGGCAACCCCTCTCAATGAAAGTGCTTTTCCCCAGGCTGTGCCTAGGGCTACTTGAAGAGGAAACAAACCATAGAGACAAAACTGAGAACTCCTTTATTTTGTCAAGTTTCAAAGAGCTACTACAAACCATGTTGGATTTAGAGTTCCAAATTCATCTATCTATAAAGTAGAGAACTGAGTGAAACCTAAATATTAAAACTGCTACTGTAGACGAACGCTTCAAACTGGAAGAACAAAATTTGGTGAGCCAAGTGGGCTTTGTGTACTTGTCATTTACCACCCCTTATCATCAAGATTGGGTGAAAAAATATTTGCTGGTATTTCTTAAACTCGTAATTTCTTGGAAGCTTGGCAACCCCTCTCAATGAAAGTGCTTTTCCACAGTCTGTGCCTAGGGCTACTTGAAGAGGAACAAACCATAGAGACGAAACTGAGAACTTCTTTATTTTGTCATGTTTCAAAGAGCTACTACAAACCATGTTGGATTTAGAGTGCCAAATTCATCTATCTATATAGGAGAGAACAGAGTGAAACCTAAAAATAAAAACTTCTACTGTAAACGAAAGATTCAATCTAGAAGAATAAAATTTGGTGAGCCAAGTTGGATTTGTGTACCGATCATTACCACCAAGTATCATCAAGATTGGGTGAAAAATATTTGCTGGTATTTCGGAAACTCGTAATTTTTTGGAAGCTTGGCAACCCCTTTCAATGAAAGTGTTTTTCCACGTCTGTGACTAGGGCTACTTCAAGAGGAAACAAACCATAGAGACAAAACTGAGAACTCCTTTATTTTGTCAAGTTTCAAAGAGCTACTACAAACCACGTTGGATTTAGAGTTCCAAATTCATCTATCTATATAGGAGAGATGAGAGTGAAACCTAAATATAAAAACTGCGACTGTAGAACGAATGCTTCAACCTGGAAGAACAAAATTTGGTGAGCCAAGTGGGCTTTGTGTACTTGTCATTACCACCCCTTATCATCAAGATTGGTTGAAAATATATTTGCTGGTATTTCGGAACCTCGTAATTTCTTTTAAGCTTGGCAACCCCTCTCAATGAAAGTGCTTTTCCACCGTCTGTGCCTAGGGCTACTTGAAATGGATAGAAACCATAGAGACTAAACTGAGAACTCCTTTATTTTGTCAAGTTTCAAAGAGCTACTACAAACCTGTTGGATTTAGAGTTCCAAATTCATCTATCTATATAGGAGAGAACAGAGTGAAACCTAAATATAAAAATTGCTACTGTAGACTAACGCTTAAACCTAGAGGCACAAAATTTGGTGAGGCAAGTGGGTTTTGTGTACTGATTATTACCACTAAGTATCATCAAGATTGGGTGAAAAAATATTAGCTGGTATTTTGGAAACTCGTTATCCTTAGAAGCTTGGCTACCCCTCTCAATGAAAATGCTTTTCCACAGTTTCTGCTTAGGGCTACTTGAATAGGAAACAAACCATGAGACAAAACTGAGAACTACTTTTTTTTGTCAAGTTTCAAAGAGGTACTACAAACCATGTTGGATTTAGAGTTCCAAATTCATCTATCTATATAGGAGAAAACACAGGGAAACCTAAATATAAAAACTGCTACTGTAGAAGAACGCTTCAACCTAGAAGAACAAAATTTGATGAGAAAAGTGGGATTTTTGTACTGATCATTACCACTAGGGTATCATAAAGATTGGGTGAAAAAAATATTTTCTGGTATTTCGGAAACTCGTTATTTCTTAGAAGCTTGGCTACCCCTCTCAATGAAAATGCTTTTCCACAGTTTCTGCCTTAGGGCTACTTGAAGAGGAAACAAAGCATAGAGACAAAACTGAGAACTACTTTTTTTGGTCAAGTTTCAAAGAGCTACTACAAACCATGTTGGATTTAGAGTTCCAAATTCATCTATCTATATAGGAGAGATGAGAGTGAAACCTAAATATAAAAACTGCTACCCTAGTCGAACGCTTCAACCTAGAAGAACACAATTTGGTGAGCCAAGTGGGATTTGTGTACTGATCATTACCACCACGTATCATAAAGATTTTGTGAAAAAATATTTGCTGGTATTTCGGAAACTCGTTATTTCTTAGAAGCTTGGCAACCCCTCTCAATCAAAGTGCTTTTCCACAGTCTGTGCCTAGGGCTACTTGAAGAGGAAACAAACCATAGAGAAAAAACTGAGAACTCCTTTATTTCGTCAAGTTTCAAAGAGCTACTACAAACCATGTTGGATTTAGTGTTCCAAAATTCATCTATCTATAAAGAAGAGAACAGAGTGAAACCTAAAATAAAAACTGCTACTGTAAACGAATGCTTCAACCTAGAAATCAAAATTTGGTGAGCCAAGTGGGCTTTGTGTACATGTAATTACCACCACGTATCATCAAGACTGGGTGAAAAAATATTTGCTGGTATTTCGGAAACTCGTAATTCTTGGAATCTTTGCAAACCCACTCAATGAAAGTGCTTTTCCACAGTCTGTGCCTAGGGCTACTTGAAGGGGATACAAACCATAGAGACTAAACTGAGAACTCCTTTATTTTGTCAAGTTTCAAAGAGCTACTAAAAACCATGTTGGATTTAGAGTTCCAAATTCATCTATCTATATAGGAGAGAACAGAGTGAAACCTAAAAATAAAAACTGCTACTGTAAACGAACGATTCAAGCTAGAAGAACAAAACTTGGTGAGCCAAGTTGGATTTGTGTACTTGTCATTACCACCACGTATCATCAAGATTGGGGTGAAGAAATATTTTCTTGTATTTTGGAAACCTCGTAATTTTTTAAGCTTGGCAACCACTTTCAATGAAAGTGCTTTTCTACAGTCTCTGCTTAGGGCTACATGAATAGGCAACAAATCATGGAGACAAAACAGAGAACTCGTTTATTTTGTCAAGTTTCAAAGAGCTACTACAAACCATGTTGGATTTAGAGTTCCAAATTCATCTATCTATATAAGAGATAACAGAGTGAAACCCAAAAATAAAAACTGCTACTGTAGACGAACGCTTCAAACTAGAAGAAGACAATTTGGTGAGCCAAGTGGGATTTGTGTACCGATCATTACCACCAAGTATCATCAAGATTGGGTGAAAAAATATTTGCTGGTATTTCGGAAACTCATAATTTCCTGGAAGCTTGGCAACCCCCTCTCAATGAAAGTGCTTTTCCACAGTCTGTGCCTATGGCTACTTCAAGAGGAAACAAACCAAAGAGACAAAACTGAGAACTACTTTATTTTGTCAAGTTTCAAAGAGCTACAACAAACCATGTTGGATTTGGAGTTCCAAATTCATCTATCTATATAAGAGATAACAGAGTGAAACGCAAAAATACGAATTGCTACTGTAGACGAACGCTTAAACCTAGAAGAACAAAATTTGGTGATCCAAGTGGATTTGTGTACTGATCATTTCCACCAAGTATCACCAAGATTGGGTGAAAAAATATTTGCTGGTATTTCGGAAACTCGTTATTTCTTAGAAGCTTGGCAACCCCTCTCAATGAAAGTGCTTTTCCCACAGTCTGTGCCTAGGGCTACTGGAAGAGGAATCAAACCATAGAGACAAAAGTCAGAACTCCTTTATTTTGTCAAGTTTCAAAGAGCTACTACAAACCATGTTCGATTTAGATTTCCAAATTCATCTATCTATATAAGAGAGAACAGAGTGAAACCTACATATAAAAACAGCAGCTGTAGACGAATGCTTCAACCTAGAAGAACAAAATTTGGTTAGCCTAGTGAGATTTGTGTACTGATCATTACCACCAAGTATCATCAAGATTGGGTGAAAAAATATTTGCTGGTATTTCGGAAACTCCTTATTTCTTAGAAGCTTGGCAACCCCTCACAATGAAAGTGCTTTTCCACAGTCTGTGCCTAGGGCTACTTGAAGAGGAAACAAACCATAGAGACAAAACTGAGAACTCCTTTATTTTGTAAAGTTTCAAAGAGCTTCTACAAACTATGTTGGATTTAGAATTCCAAATTCATTTATCTATATAGCAGAGAAACGAGTGAAACCTAAATATAAAAACTGCTACTGTAGACGAACGCTTCAACCTAGAAGAACAAAATTTGGTGATCCAAGTGGGATTTGTGTACTTGTCATTACCACCATGTATCATCAAGATTGGGTGAAAAAATATTTGCTGGTATTTCCGAAAATCGTTATTTCTTGGAAGCTTGGCAGCCCTTTCAATGAAAGTCCTTTTCCACAATCTGTGTGGAGGGCTACTTAAAGAGGAAACAAACCATAAAGACTAAACTGTGAACTCCTTTATTTTGTCAAGTTTCAATGAGGTAGTACAAACCATGTTGGATTTAGAATTCCAAATTCATCTATCTATATAAGAGAGAACAGAGTGAAACCTACATATAAAAACAGCTGCTGTAGACGAACGCTTCAACCTAGAAGAACAAAATTTGGTGAGCAAAGTGAGATTTGTGTACTTGTCATTGCCACCACGTATCATCATGATTGGATGAAAAAATATTTGCTGGTATATCGGAAACACGAAATTTCTCAGAAGCTTGGGAACCCCTCTCAATGAAAGTGCATTTCCACAGTCTGTGCTTAGGGCTACTTGAAGAGGAAACAAACCATAGAGACAAAATTGAGAACTCCTTTATTTTGTCAAGTTTCAAAAGCTACTACAAAGTATGTTCGATTTAGATTTCCAAATTCATCTATCTATATAAGAGAGAACATAGTGAAACCTACATATAAAAACAGCTGCTGTAGACGAACGCTTCAACCTAGAAGAACAAAATTTGGTTAGCCTAGTGGGATTTGTGTACTGATCATTACCACCAAGTATCATCAAGTTTGGGTGAAAAAATATTTGCTGGTATTTCGGAAACTCGTTATTTCTTAGAAGCTTGGCAACCCCTCATACTGAAAGTGCTTTTCAACAGTCTGTGCCTAGGGCTACTTGAAGAGGAAACAAACCATAGAGACAAAACTGAGAACTCTTTTATTTTGTCAAGTTTCAAAGAGCTACTACAAACCATGTTGCATTTAGAGTTCCAAATTCATCTATCTATATAGGAGAGAAAGAGGGACACCTAAATATAAAAACTGCTACTATAGACGAACGCTTCAACATAGAAGAACACAAATTGGTGAGCCAAGTGGAATTTGTGTACTGATCATCACCACCAAATATCATCAAGATGGGTGAAAAAATATTTGCTGGTATTTCGGAAACTCGTAACTTCTTGGAAGCTTGGCAACCCGTTTCAATGAAATTTTTTTTCCACAGTGTCTTCTTAGGGCTACTTGAAGAGGAAACAAACCATAGAGAAAAACTGAGAACCTCTTTATTTTGTCAAGTTTCATAGAGCTACTACAAACCATGTTGGATTTAGAGTTCCAAATTCATCTATCTATATAGGAGAGAACACAGGGAAACCTAAGTATAAAAACTGATACTGTAGACGAACTCTTCAACCTAGAAGAACACAATTTGGTGAGCCAAGTGGGATTTGTGTACTGATCATTACCACCAAGTATCATCAAGATTGGGTGAAAAAATATTTGCTGGTATTTCGGAAACTCATTGTTTCTTAGAAGCTTGTCAACCCCTCTCAATGAAAGTGCTTTTCCACAGTCTGTTCCTAGGGCTACTTGAAGAGGAAACAAACCATAGAGACAAAAGTCAGAACTCCTTTATTTTGTTAAGTTTCAAAGAGCTACTACAAACCATGTTCGATTTAGATTTCCAAATTCATCTATCTATATAGGAGAGAACAGAGTAAAACCAAAAAATAAAAACTGCTACTTTCGACGAACGCTTAACCTAGAAGAACAAAATTTGGTGAGCCAAGTGGGATTTGTGTAATTGTCATTACCACCGGTATCATCAAGATTGGGTGAAAAAATATTTGCTGTTATTTCCGAAACTCCTTATTTCTTGGAAGCTTGGCAACCCCTTTCAATGAAAGTGCTTTTCCACAATGTGTGCAGAGGGCTACTTAAAGAGGAAACAAACCATAGAGACTAAACTGAGATCTCCTTTATTTTGTCAAGTTTCAAAGAGCTACTACAAACCATGTTGGATTTAGAGTTCCAAATTCATCTATCTTTATAGGAGAGAACACAGGGAAACCTAACTATAAAAACTGCTACTATGGACGAACGCTTCAACATAGAAGAACACAAATTGGTGAGCCAAGTGGAATTTGTGTACTGATCATTACCACCAAGTATCATCAAGATTGGGTGAAAAAATATTTGCTGGTATTTCGGAAACTCGTAACTTCTTGGAAGCTTGGCAACCCGTTTCAATGAAATTTTTTTTCCACAGTGTCTTCTTAGGGCTACTTGAAGAGGAAACAAACCATAGAGACTAAACTGAGAACTCCTTTATTTTGTCAAGTTTCAAGAGCTACTACAAACCATGTTGGATTTAGAGTTCCAAATTCATCTATCTATATAGGAGAGAACAGAGTGAAACCTAAATATAAAAACTGCTACTGTTGACGAACGCTTCAACCCAGAAGAACAAAATTTGGTTCCAAGTGGGATTTGTGTACTGATCGTTACCATTAAGTATCATCAAGATTGGGTGAAAATATATTTGCTGGTATTTCGGAAACTCGTTATTTCTTAGAAGCGTGGCAACCCCTCTCAATGAAATTGCTTTTCCACAGTCTGTGCCTAGGGCTACTTGAAGAGGAAACAAACCATAGAGACAAAACTGAGAACTCCTTTGTTTTGTCAATATTCAAAAAGCTACTTCAAACCATGTTGGATTTTGAGCTCCAAATTCATCTATCTATATAGGAGAGAACAGAGTGAAACCTAAAAATAAAAACTGCTACTGTAAACGAACGCTTCAACATAGAAGAACAAAATTTGGTGAGCCAAGTGGGATTTGTGTACTTGTCATTACCACCACGTTTCATCAATATTGGGTGAAAAAATATTTGCTGGTATTTCGGAAACTCGTTATTTCTTAGAAGCTTGGCAACCCCTCTCAATGAAAGTGCTTTTCCACTGTCTGTGCCTAGGGATACTTGAAGAGGAAACAAACCATAGAGACAAAACTGAGAACTGCTTTAATTTCTCAAGTTTCAAAGAGCTACTACAAACCATGTTGGATTTAGAGTTCCAAATTCATCTATCTAAATAGGCGAGAGCAGAGTAAAACCCAAAAATAAAAACTGCTACTGTAAATGAAGGCTTAAACCTAGAAGAACAAAATTTGGTGATCCAAGTGGGATTTGTGTACTTGTCATTGCCACCAGGTATCATCAAGATTGGGTGAAAAAATATTTGCTGGTATATCGAAATCTTGTAGTTTTTGGAAGCTTGGCAACCCCTCTCAATGAAAGTGCTTTTCCACAGTCTGAGCCTAGGGCTACTTGAAGAGGACACAAACCATAGAGACTAAACTGAGAACTCCTTTATTTTGTCAAGTTTCAAAGAGCTACTACAAACCATGTTGGATTTAGTGTTCCAAATTCATCTACCTATATAGGAGAGAATAGAGTGAAACATAAATATAAAAAGAGCTACTGTAGACGAACACTTCAACCTAGAACAAGAAAATTTAGTGAGCCAAGTGGGATTTGTGTACTGATCATTACCACCAAGTATCATCAAGATTGGGTGAAAATATTTGCTGGTATTTCGGAAACTCGTTGTTTCTTAGAGCTTGGCAACGCCTCTCAATGAAAGTGCTTTTCCACAGTCTGTGCCTAGGGCTACTTTAGGAGGAAACAAACCATAGAGACTAAACT